>NC_052164.1:72945981-73154788 GCF_902713615.1 Scyliorhinus canicula | reverse complement strand
GGCGACTAGGGGCTTACACAGTAACTTCATTGCAGTGTTAATGTTACACTAAAGATTATTATAAAGATTATTGTGACAATAAAGATTATTATTATTAGATAGTTTGGCCACGCTAAATTGCCCCTTAAAAAAGAATTGGATGGTCTAAATTTTTTTTAAAGAGTTAAATGTTACTAAATTGTCCTGAGAGCTGTTTTCAGGGAGAAGTGGGAGATGGTGTTAGCTTCAGTCTTAATCACACGTTGCTGTATGACCCCCTCCAGTTGTTTTGGCTCCATTGCTAACTAAAGAACCTCCAAGCCGCTCCTCTTCTCTTCTCATGCCAAGCATTTTTTTACCCTTCAATGACTCCTGACCAACACTCTTCATTAAACGCACACTTGAGCAGTTGTTCTGTTATTCAAGTATATTCTAGAGGCTTCGACTAATAATCCAAGGAATATGTTGAATTGAAAACTTTGTTTAAAAAATACTTTAAAAAAAATTAATTCATGGGATGTGGCCGTGACTGACTGGGCCAGCCTTTATTGCCCATCTCTGTGTTGTCAGAGGGCATTTAAGAGTGAGCCACATTGCTATGGATCTGGAGCCATGTGTAGGCCAGACCAGGTTAAGATGGCAGATATCCTTCACTAATGGACATGAGTGAACCATATGCTTTTAAAAATGTACTTAATGTTATGTTTTGGTTTTGGAGAATAAAGCCGGGCAAGTGGTTGAAGTATCAGTGGGGAAGCATTTAGCAGGCAGTGGTCATAACTCAGTTAGATTCAAGATTGTTATGGAAAAAGAAAAGAATGGGCCTGAAATCAAAGTTCAAAACTGGTGGAAGACTGATGTTTAAGAGGATCAGATATGATTTGGCGAAAGTGGACAGGAGTAGACACTTGTAATAATCTATGACAGAACAATTGGATGCATTCAAGAAAGAAATAGGGAGAACACAGGATCAACTACTTCCAATAAAAAAGGGTAGGACCAACAATCCAGTGAACCCTGGATATTGAGGGATGTACAGCATCGGATAAAGAGAAAAAGGGAAGCATATGGCAGATATATGATAAGGGATCAGTGGCATTCAAACTACCAAATAGTTAAAAAAAATTGGTGGGAGAAATATTTAAAAGTGGGCAGCACGGTAGCCTTGTGGATAGCACAATTGCTTCACAGCTCCAGGGTCCCAGGTTCGATTCCGGCTTGGGTCACTGTCTGTGCAGTCTGCACATCCTCCCCGTGTGTGCGTGGGTTTTCCTCCGGATGCTCCGGTTTCTTCCCACAGTCCAAAGATGTGCAGGTTAGGTGGATTGGCCATGATAAATTGCCCTTAGTGTCCAATTGCCCTTAGTGTTGGTGGTGTTACTGGGTTATGGGGATAAGGTGGAGGTGTTGACCTCGGTGGGTAGGTGCTCTTTCCAAGAGCCGGTGCAGACTCAATGGGCCGAATGGCCTCTTTCTGCACTGTAAATTCTATGATAATATTGAGGTCTTAAAACAGCAGAAGCTCAAGAGGAGTGTAGAATATGAAAGATGGAACAAAAATGAAATTAACTGGAAAAAAGGGACATGAAGGATATCGGCAGGTGAAATAAAGGAAAATCTTGGCCAGGATTCTCCAAATCCCAGCAAAGTGTTGATGCCAGCATCAAAAGCGATGCGAGCGACGCCGGCGTCAACAGGCCTCCAGGTCCAGTCATTCTCCCCGTCCTTGGGGGCTAGAATGGCGCCAGTGCTGTGCGCTGCTCTGGCGTTGAAAGCCAGCCCGACATGGCCGGCGCGGGTCCCTAAATGCGCGGCATGGCTGGCGCGGGTCCGATCGGTTTTTCCCGCTCGCGAGCCTGGCCACCTGGAGCCCCCCCCCCCCCGGAATCGGCTCCACTCGCCCCCCCACCAGGACGGCCCCCGCAGCCAGAATGCCGAGGTCCCACCGGGTAAGACTATACACAAACAACGGCGGCGGAACCCGGCGGACTCTCAGCCCATTGAGTGCGCAGAATCGGCGTGGGGGCCGCTTTCAATGGCCCCCGACCGGCGCTGTGGTGAATGCAGCAGGCGTGATTGCCACTGATTCTCAGGTCGCCGGAGAATCGGCGGCCCAGCGTCGGAGTGGCGTGGCGGGATTCGCGCGCCCCCCTGGTGATTCTCTGACCTGGCGCGGGCTCGGAGAATCCCGGCCCCTAACTTATTTTACAAGTATACTTAGGATATATTGGTTAAAGAATGGCATGAAGGCTGCGTTAAGAAATTATGGACCAAAATGTTGAATCGATCTGGATGGAAATAAAAAACAAAGAAAAATTCTCCTTTGCTGGAGTAATTTACAGGTGCCCGAGCAATACATCCAAAATGTGACATAGTATAAGAAATAATGAGGGATTTTTAGAAGGTCACAGTAGTATTCATGGGTGATTTTAATATGCAATTGACTGGATTAATCAAATTGGCAAGGGTAGTCTTGAGGGAGATATCATCGTGTATATGAGGGAATATTTCTTGCAACAATTTGTTAAGGAGCCAACCAGGGAGCAGGCTATTTTAGATTTAGTATTCTGTAACAAAGAAAGTTTGACATATAATCTTGTTGTTAATGATCCTCTTGGAAGGCGTGATCAATGCAAGCTAGAATTTCAAATTCAGATTGAGTGTGAGAAGACAGAGTGCCAGACGAGAGTTTTAGCATTGGACTGAGGTAATTAGATAGTCCTGAGGAAAGAGTTGGCTCAAGTGGACAGGGGACAGATAATTGAGGGTAGGACAGTTGAAGAACAATGGTGGAAGTTCAGGGAGATGTGATTGTCAATCAATTAAAGTATATTCCTGAGAGGAAGCAGAATTGTAAAAGGAAAAAAGTGTTCCATGGCTAAGCAAGGAAATCAAGAAAGGCACAAAGGTAAAACTCGGGCATGCCATACTGCAAAAGCTAGTGTTAAAATGGAGGATTGGGAGAACTTGGATTTTCAGCAAAAGGCTACTAATATAAAATCAAAAAGCTTAGATGAACTATGAAAGGAAACTAGCAGAAAACAAGCACTGATGCCAAAAGCTTCTATAAGTATATAAAGAGGAAGAAAATAGCTGAAATAAATGTTGGCTCTTTAGAGGATGATACAGGTGAGATAATAATGGGGATCACAGAGATGGAGGAGGCACTGAACCAATATTTTGCCTCTGATATCACTGTAAAAGATAATAGTTTTTTTTCAAAACCTCCAGTTAATGCAGAGGAACTTGGTGCAATCACCATCACTAAGGAAATGGTATTGAATGAACTGATGGATTAAGGGCAGATAAGTCTCCGGGACCTGATGGCCTGCACCCTAGGTTATTGAGGGAGATGACAGCAGAGATAGTAGATATATTTCATAGGATATTTCAGAATTCCCTTGTGGTGGAGAAGTTCCTGGAATCAATCATTAAGGAGGATGACTGAACATTTGGAAAGGCAAAGTTCAATCCACCATTGTCAGCATGGTTTTTGAAGGAGGGGGGGGGGGTTAGTCATGCTTGACAAAATTGCTTGATTTCTTTGATGATATGCAGATGATAGTAAAACAATCGTGAAGAGATTGCATTAAAATAAAATCCTGTCCTTTTCTGGTCAAGCCTGTACATGGTTCCAATCTGTCCATGATATGTTTGCCTCCTAACTCAGTTTATCCAGAGCAACTACAGATTGACAATAAATCTGAACTCCATGATGATGCCCTCAGCCTTAGAATTATTATTTATTTGTCAAATCACACTTGCATGCTGTGGCTATCTCCTTAAGGTTATTTCGAAATCATAGAATCCCTACAGTGCCGAAGAAGTCCTTTTGCCCCATCGAGTTTGCACCAGCCCTTGGAAAGAGCTCTCTACTTAAGCCCATACCTCTACCCTATCCCCATAACACAGTAACCTCACTTACCCTTTTGGACATTGAGGGGCAATTTAGCATGGCCAATGCATCGAACCTGCACATCTTTGGACTGTGGGAGGAAACCGGAGCACCCGGAGGAAATCCATGCAGACACGGGAGAAAATGCAAACTCCAGAGAGACAGTCACCCAAGGCCTGAACTGAACCTGATTCTCTGGTGCTGTGATGCAGCAATGTGCCACTACAGAGCCTTGCTGCCCTCCACCTCAATGTTTACTGAAATATCTGCTCAGATTATGCACACAGATCCAAAGATTTATCTCATTTTGTTCATTGGATGTCAATGGTAAGACCACCCCTAGGTACCCCTGAAAGTGGTGGTGTGCCTCTGCAGTTCATATGGTGTAGGTACACCCATATTGCTTAGAGGAAGGGAGTTCCAGGTTTTTGACCCAGCAATAGTGAAGAAGCAGTGATATCGTTTGGAATCAAGATGGTATGTGGCTCGGAAAGGAACATGTAGGTTTTGATATTCCCATGCCTCTACTACCCTTGGTCTTCTAGGTGATAAGTGTCATGGGTTTGGAATGTACTGTCAAGGAGCCTTGGCAGTTGCTGCAATGCATCTTGTAAATGGCACATGCCTTTGACACTATGGGCGGAATTCTCCGCAACCGGAAAAAAATCGGCAAAGCCGTCGTGAACTCGGCCGAGTTTCACGACGGCTCCCCACGGCCCCGTTCCCGAGTGATTCAGGCCCCGGAAATGGGCTAGGAGCGGGGCCGCGGGAATCACGTGGACGATGACGCGAGAATGGTGCGACGCTCGATGACGCCGGTATAGGCCGCTCCGCATCGTGAAGAGGCGCGGGCGACCAGGTCAGCAGACTGAGGATGACGGAGGCACGGAGGGCCCCCAAGGTTCACCAAAAGTGACATGGAGACCCTCCTAGATACCGTGGAGCAGCGGAGGAGCATCATCTGCCCTAGAAAAGGGCATCACCACCCTGCCAGTGTCGTGCGATGGGCCTGGCGTGAGGTGGGCACGGCAGTGAGTGTTGTGGGGCACACCCCTCGGTCTGGCGAGCAGTGCCGGAAGAAGCTCCACGACCTCACCAGGGCTGCCAGGGTAAGTGCCAAGAGGGTGCCCCCGGGTCATAACAACCCCTCACCCCCAGGTCCCTCATCACCCACCTCCCCCCAGGGCACGAGGGGGAGGGGTAGGGGGGGGGGGCGAGAGTGAGTGGAGGGTGGTTACCAAAGTTGTCACAGACCCACATGAGCGCTGCGACCCCCTGGAGAGATGTCATGGTTTAACTGCAACTTTCCCCCAAACCTGTGCCAATATCTGAACGGCCTGCTTATACCTGCCGAATTATAATGATCTATCTATGCCCCCCCCCCCCCCCCCCCCCAACAGGACAAGACTGCTCACAACAACCGGGAGCGCAACAAGACCGGAGGGGGTTCTCCCATAATGCATCCCTGACCGCCTTTGAACAGAAGGCTCTGGACCTTGCTGGGGGATCTGCCACCCGAGAGGTCGCGCAATGCGAGGTTGGCGGTGCAGAAACAAGTGAGACAACCCTGCATAACAACCCCCTCCCCCCCCCAGCCCTTCATCTCTGCCCTCACACTGGACCCCTCCCCATCCTCTCTGCCCTCACACTCAGCCCACTGAACCCCCCCCCCCATCCTCTCTGCCCTCACACTCAGCCCACTGGACCCCCCCATCCTTTCTGCCCTCACACTCAGCCCACTGGACCCCCCCCCCATCCTCTCTGCCCTCACACTCAGCCCACTGGACCCCCCCATCCTCTCTGCCCTCACACTCAGCCCACTGAACCCCCACCCATCCTCTCTCCCCTCACACTCAGCCCAATGGACCCCCCCCATCCTCTCTGCCCTCACACTCAGCCCACTGAACCCCCCCATCCTCTCTCCCCTCACACTCAGCCCACTGGACCATCTAACGCCCGGCCGAGCGTGTCTAAATAACCCCGTCTTATTCTGTTCCCTAGGGCGTGCTGATGAACATCCAGGGACATCTGATGCCACACCCAGCCGGAGAACCACCAGCACCACCGCATCCAGGGCTGCACGCCAGAGGGTGGCAGGACGTCACCCAGGAGGGCCATCCTCCCAACCTGGGACCTTCAAGCAGGACGCACATACGGCGACACAGTCAGCAGGGTCAAATGAGGAAAGATACATGGCCGCAAGCAGCCTCCGCCAGAAATGAATGGACGATGACCCCTCAACATAATGATGGACGAGGACCTAGAGCTTGCGGCACTGCTGTCTCCAACACCATCCACCATCCCAGAGACACTCATCTCGGTTGGCCTATGTAGTGATGAGGCTCCTGGTCACAGTCTGGTGTGCACCACACAGCTGAGCAGGTACAGCAGTGGAGGTCGGAGCAGCCAAGGGGGGGGTGGTTGTGGTGGGAGTTGTGTGTTGACCATCTGCGCGACTGCGATGCAGGTGGTTGTGTTGGTGTTCAGCAGGGACGTCGCGCGCGGCGCGTGAATCTGGCTGCCACCAACATGTCGCGTGCCCGCTGTCCTCGCCGGTGCTGTAGTGCAGCCTCCTGGACATCACCAGCACCCGGGTCCTGTCCGCGTACTGCGCCCACAACTCCACCGACCTCCTCCTCCACCTCCTCCTCCAACTCCTCTTCCGTGTTGGCACCACTGCCACTGGCTTCTCCCTCCACCAGGGCATCTCCCCTCTGCATCGCTATGTTGTGCAGCACACAGCAGACCACGACAATGTGAGCCACCCTCTCAGGCTGGTACTGCAGGGCCCCTCCGGAGCGGCCAAGGCACCTGAATCGCATTTTCAGCAATCCGAAGCAGCGCTCCACCACACCCCTGGTTGCTGCATGGGCCTCATTGTATCGGGTTTCCGCGTTGATCTGAGGCCTCCGTATAGGAGTCATCAGCCACGACCTCAGTGGATAACCCCTGTCGCCTAGCAACCAGCCCCTCAGCCGGGGGGGGCAAACATTGCAGGGATGTACGACTGTGCAAGAATGAACACATGCACGCTTCCTGGAAACCTTGCGCACACGTGCATGATCCTCATGTGGGGGTCGCATACCACGTGGACATTCATGGAGTATGTCCCCCTCCTGTTTGTGAACACCTCCCTGTCCCCTGCAGGTGGGCGTATGGGGACGTGAACACAATCGATTGCACCCTGCACCTTCGGTATCCCGGCCACTCTGGCAAATCCACAAGCTCGTGAATCTTGGCTTGCTTGGTCCTCGGGAAAGGTGATTTAGCGATCGGCGATGGCATAGAGGGCGTCGGTCACATCCCGAATGCACCTGTTCACCGATGACTGGGAGATCCCGGAGAGGTCCCCGCTCGGAGACTGGAAGGAGCCGGTTGCATAAAAGTTCAGTGCAACCGTCACCTTGGCGGCAACTGGATCACGTGTTCTCCTCCCCTTCCACGTGGGGCGAGGTGCGACACGAGTTGGCAGATATGTGTCACTGTCTCTCTGCTCAACCGGAGTCTCCTCCTGCAGGTGATGTCCGGCATTGTCTGGAATGAGATCCGGGGACGGTAAACCCTAGGCCTCGGTCGTCGCCTCTGGCGCCTTGGCTCCACCATCAATGCCTCCTCCTCCTCCTCCTCCCCCCCCCATGCTGCTCGACGATGGGCAACTCCTCGGGCATTCCCTGCACTCCTGCAGCTGGCCCTGCATCCACTGCGGGATGTGGCTGTGGACGCTGCTCCATCTCCAACTGCAGTGCAGCGGCCCCAACCACTGCGCTGAACATGGCTGTTCTGTTCGCATACATTTTGCTCTCCTACAGAAGGGTGGTGGGGGCAGAGAACAAATGTTAGACGGAGGTTATTCCCACCTCGGCATCCGCCTGCCACGGGACACCTGTGTGCCCCGGTGGCCTGGTTGCGCTGCGACACACGGCCACCCTAACCCCTGGTCACTTTCTGCGTCCAACGGGCAGTTAACAACACGTCCTCCTCACCGGGGCGTCAGTGTCCTGTGGCCATAAGCCACAGGGCAACCAGCGGCCGTGTCCTCGTGACCATCATGCCATGGCAGGGCGGCTGACATGTTGCATCCTGGGGTGGACGAGCCCATCCACTCCACTCACACCCCCACACCCCCCCGCCCCCACTACTCGGGCTCCACCCCCTCCCACTTGTCCCTCTCCCTCCCCCACTTGTCCCTCTCCCCCCCCTCCCTCTCCCCCCCACTTGTCCCTCTCCCTCGTCCCTCTCTCTCCCCCTCATCCCTCTCCACCCCACTTGTCCCTCTCCCTCGTCCCTCTCCCTCCCCCTCCCCCCCTCTCCCCCTCTCCCTCTCCCCCCCACTTGTCCCTCTCCCTCCCCCTCTCCCCCCTACTTGTCCCTCTCCCTCCCCCCTCTCACCCCAACTTGTCCATCTCCCTCGTCCCACCCCCTCTCCCTCCCACTCTCCCTCCCCCTCCCTCGTCCCTCTCCCCACTTGTCCCTCTCTCTCCCCCACCCTCTCCACCCCCCACTTGTCCCTGTCCCTCTCCCTCGTCCCTCTCCCTCGTCCCTCCCCTCATCCTTCTCCCTCTCCCTCACCCTCTCCCTTGTCCCTCTCCATCCCCTCTCCCTCGTCCCTCTCCCTTCCCCCTCCCTCGTCCCTCTCCCTCCCCTCGTCCCTCTGCCTCCCCTCTCCCCCCCACTTGTCCCTCTCCCTCTCCCCCCTCTCCCTCTCCCGCCCACTTGTCCCTCTCCCTCGTCGCTCTCCCTCCCCCTCATCCCTCTCCCTCCCCCTCTCCCTCCCCCCGCCTCACTCTCTCCCCCCACTTGTCCCTCTCCCTCCCCCCCCCTCTCCCCCACTTGTCCCTTCTCTCCTCTCCTCCCCCTCCTCCCTCCCCCTCTCCCTCTCCCCCTCTCCCTCCCCCCACTTGTCCCTCTCTCTCCCCCTCCCTCTCCCCCCCACTTGTTCCTCCCCTCCCCCCTCCCTCCCCTCGGCCTCTCCCCTCCCCCCTCCCCTCGTCCTTCTCCCTCTCCCTTGTCCCTCTCCATCCTCCTCTCCCTCTGCCTCCCCCTCACTTGTCCCTCTCCCTTCCCCCCTCTCCCTCTCCCCCCTCTCCCGCCCACTTGTCCCTCTCCCTCGTCCCTCTCCCTCCCCCCCCCCTCTCCCCCCCCCCCCCCACCCCCTCTCCCCCCCTCGTCCCTCTCCCCCCCCTCATCCCTCTCCCTTACCCTCGTCCCTCTCCCTCTCTCACCCCCTCTTGCCCCCATCCCACTTGTTCCTCCCCTCCCCCTCGTCCCTCTCCCCCCCCCCCCCACCCCCTACTGGCCGCAGTGTTGTCTTGGATGCCTTCCCCAGTTTGCGGCGACGGTCCGCTAACCTGCTAACTCCTCGTCAGCCAGCACAACTGGCTGGCGACTTTTATAAGCAGGTGTGATTGGCGACGTTGTGACATGGCGTCACGATGTCGGACTTCGGCCCATCCGGGCCGGAGAATAGCGGGGGTGCTGGAGAGTCGCCATTGTGCCTCCGTCGGTCGACTCTCCGTGGATTTCCGCGGGTATGCCGACCACGGACATTTGGCCGGTAGGGAGTGCGTCGGACCGGCGTCGCGGGAAATAACGGCGCGGCCCGCTATTCTCCCACCCATCGTGGTTGCGGAGAATCGCACCCTTTGTATGTGTGTTGGAGGGGGTGAAAGTTTGAGGTGGTGGATGTAGTACCAATCAGGTGGGCTGCTTTTTCCTGAATGGTGTTAAGCTTCACAAGTTGATGGAGCTGCACTCATCCAAGCAAGACCAAATTCAAAACAGGATTAGCACTCATATTCTTTAAACTCAGATGGCTCCCAATTGAGCCAAGTTTACACATTGAGTGAACTTAGTGCCAAGATCATTGTGGGTTTTGAACATGCACAAGAGCATGATCTAGGCCAATGTTGCAAACTATTCAACTGATTGCCTCATTGAAGGAGGAGTCATTAAAGCCAAATATCTTGCTGTTGTGCTTTAAGCAGTAGCTAATTCGCAACCCCAATTGACCACAGACCCCACCCCTATACTCAACTGTTCAGGTTGCATCTGTTCAATTAAACAGCAAACAAGCTCAGTAACTGCAAGCCAAACAATCATTGGTAAGCAGGGCCACCTTCTTTCCTGGGAAGAAGAACACACCATTTCTTTGAATTCGCATGGTGTGTAGCACATACATAAACAGAGCAGGGAGGTTCAGCCTGTGAACGCCTTGCCCTCTCAGGCTCTCAATAATGAGTGCCTGCAAAAGCTTGATAAATATATATGTGTAATGGCTTAAAACACAATCTGAGTAAAAGCAGCAGCTGTGGTTGACTGCAAATGTCTGAGGTACAATCAATTTTACGAACAAAATCACTTCTGGATTGCCAAGTTCAAACACTATTCCACCACCTCTGAGACCAGAGTTTGATTTCGATCCAGACAGATGGAGCAGCAACCCCTCTCTTTTGAAGCTGTTTGGAATCCCAGCTGCAGTCTAAGTCATCTCAGTGAGCTGAAATGTAATGCTGGACGAAACTGGTATTGATTTGCCCAGGTTCATCATTCATGATCCAGAAGGACCAGGGGAACAGAGAAGGGTGCAGTAATCAATGGCATCGGGGGCCATGCCATTGCTGCTGAGTACGGGCCACTGAGGGATCAAAGTGTCAAATTCTGCCAATGTTTTAATTGACTGGGAAATAGTTGGAGAACAGTGCGTGAAGAATAAACTTTTCAAAAATAAAGATTTGTATTTATTTGGCATCTTTTCATTGCTGGAGAATGTCGCAAAGTGCTTTACAATTGATGAAGTACTTTTTCCATGTGGACTTTTGAATCACAAAGCTTTGGGTTCAAGGTCAACTCCAGTGCTCGAGTACAAAATCAAGGCAGACATGCTACTGCAGTAATGCAGAAAGCTGCAACACAAGGGGAATTGGAGATTATTGTGCACAAAACACAGAAAGCTAGTGCGCAGGTGCAGGAAGTCTAATGGAATGTTGACCCTTATTTCAAGGGGGATGGAGTATACTGTTGCTTCACAGCGTCAAGGACCCAGGTTCGATTCCCAGTTTGGGTCACTGCCTGTGCAGAGTCTGCATGTTCTCCCCGTGTCTGCATGGGTTTCCTCCAGGTGCTCCGGTTTCCTTCCACAAATCCCGTAAAACATGCTTGTTCGGTGAATTGTACATTCTGAATTCTCCCACAGTTAACCTGAACAGGTGCCGTAGTGTGGCGACTGAGGGATTTTCGCAGTAACTTCATTGCAGTGTTATTGTAAGCCTACTTGTGACACAAATAAAGATTATTATTATAAGAGTAGGCAAGTCTTGCTGCAACTGTTCAATGTTCTGGTGAGACCATACCTGGAGCACTGTGAGCAGTTTTGGTCTTCTATTTAAGGAAATACATTACTTCATTGGAGGTGGTTGAGAGAAGGTTAACTGGGATGATCCCTGGTGTAGAGAAATTGTCTTATGAGCAAAGGTTAAACAGGCTGGAACTCTTCTCATTGAAATGAGAAGTAATCTCATTGAAATATAGAAGATTCTTAAAGGGCTGGACAGGGTGAATGCTGAGAGGATGTTCCCTTTCATGGGAGAGTTGTAGGGTCAGAGGGCTTTGTCTCAGAATAAGGAGGTACCAATTTAAGACTAAGATGAGGAGGGATTTCTTTCTCAGTGGGCTATGAGTCTTTGGAATCCCTACCCACAGAAAGCTGTGGGGACGAGTCTTTGTGTATATTAAGGATGAGATGAGATACATTCTGATCTGTAACAGAATCAAGGGTTCAGGAAAGGGCAGGAAAAGTGGACGCGAGGAATACGGATCTGCCATGATCCCTATTGAATAGTGGAGCAGGCTTAGTGGATCAAAGGCCTACTCTGTTCTTATTGCGTTATGGTCTTACTGAGGGTGCAGTCTCATACATGCACCCATGAAATTGGCAAGCTTTTAATGCTGGTGCAATGGTATGTGGCACCACAGGACACCGGAAACACCGATGCAAAAAAAGAAATTGCTGGAATAAGTGGTTCAACATCATGGGAGCCCACAACCAGAGCACACGGGGGCCAGTCAGTGGCACAGTGGTAGTAATGCTGCTTCACAGCGCCAGGGAACCAAGGTCAATTCCGGCTTTTGGGTGACTGTCTGTGTGGAGTCTGCACGTCCTTTCCATGTCTGAGTGGTTGCCTTGGATGCTGTTGTTTCCATCCCAGTCTAAAAATGTGCACGTATGGGATGGCCATGCTAAATTGCCCCTTAGTGTCCAAAAATGTTATGTGGGGTTACTGGGTACGGGTAAGGGTGGAGTGGTGTGGGCTTAGGTAGGATACTGTTTTCAAAGGCCGCTGCAGACTCGATGGGCTGAATGGCCTCCATCTGCACTGTAAATTCTATGACCTTAACAACATGCGAAGCAATCATCCCCCAACCTGTATTCAGTCTGCTGCTACTTGCAGACTCAACTTCCTATAGAATCGTATAATTTACAGTGCAGACAATGGCAATTCGGCTATCGAGTCTTCAACCACCCCTTGGAAGAGCATCCGACTTTATCCCACACCCTTACCCTATCCCCCATAACCCAGTAACCCGACTTAACCTTTTTGGACACTAAGGCCAATTTAGCATTGTCAATCCACCTAAACTGCACGGGCCGAGTTCTCCGCTCCGGGAAACATCGGGAGGGCCGTCGTGAACTCGGCCGAGTTTCACGACAGCCTCGGAGGCCGCTCCTTGCCCCCTATTCTCCCCTCCCGGCGGGGCTAGGAGCAGTGCTCCGTAACTCTCGGCCGCCAGGCGGCGCGCCGAGAGTGACGCGACGGCGGCGCCTACGCGACGTCAGCCGCGTATGCACAGGTTAGCCGGCTCCAACCCGCGCATGCGCGACTGATGTCACAATGACTGACAGCTCGAACCCACGCGTGCGCGGTGGCCGTCTTTCCCCTCAGCCGCCCGCAAGACGTGGCGGCTTGATCTTGCGGGGCGGCGGAGGGGAAATAGTGCGTCCGATTGAGACGCCGGCCCGACGATCGGTGGGCCCCGATCGCGGGCCTGTCCCCTCCTGAGCACAGTTGTGGTGCTCATTCCCCACCAGGCCCCCTACAAGCCCCAAAACGGGCATCACACGGCGATTTCACGATGCAGCGACCAGGTGTGGTTGCTGCCGTCGTGAAACGGTCGCGAACGGCACGCTGCTCGGCCCATCCGGGTCAGAGAATCGGCCGGTCGCCGTGAAAAATGGCGAGCGCCGATTCTTCCGAGTGGGGGGTGGAGAGAACGCGGGGGGCGCCAGGGGGTTGTGAATATTAGTCGGGGGGCCCTCCCCGCAGATTCTCCCACCTATCGTGGGGAGCGGAGAATCGCACCCCCACATCTTTGGACGTGGAAGGAAACCGGAAGCAACTGGAGAAAACCCATGCAGACACAGGGAAAAGTGCAGACTCCGCACAGACAGTGACCTAAGCCAGGAATCGAACCTGGGACTCTGGAGCTGTGAAGCAACAGTGCAAGCATGCATGTTTGTATACATCTTATCTTCAAATAATAACCCACAGTATTCTTTACTGATCGTGATATATGATTGATCACATTTTATGTTGCGGCATGGTAGCCGAGTGCTTAGCACTGTTGCTTCACAGCGCAGGATCCTGGATTCGATTCCCACCTGGGTCACTGCCTGTGCGGAGTCTGCACGTTCTCCCCGTGTCTGTGTGGGTTTCCTCCGGGTGCTATGGTTTCCTCCCGTAAGTCCTGAAAGACGTGTTTGTTCGGTGAATTAGGCATTCTGAATTCTCCCTCAGTGTACCCAAACAGGCGCTGGAGTGTGGCAACTAGGGGAGTTTCACAGTAACTTCATTGCAGTGTTAACGTAAGCCTACTTGTGACAATAATAAAGATGATGATTAATAGGAAAGAATACAGTATAACAAAAGTGAGGGCTCTGTCTGCCTACTTGGGTGGCCCCTGGTTTGAAGGGTCGGGGAAATATCTCTGATACGAGCAAATTTCTATCCTCATTCAACATCACAAGAGGTAGATATCAGGTCACCATCACTTTGAATGATGTTTGAGTGAGTTTGCTGAGTGCAAATTGGCTGCCACCTTTCAGACATTATGACAGTGTTTCCACATCAAATGTACTTCACTGGATGTGAAAGAATTAGAAACATCCAATGGGTCATGAAAGGTACAACACAAATGCATCTCTTTCTTGTTGGATATAGGATATGTGGCTAGTCAGTTTATGCCACAGCATTGTGACAATGACCAAATCATCTGTTGAAGGATAGATATTGACCAGGACTCTGAGAAGAACCCCGCACTCTTCTTCAAAATAATGACAAAGGATATTTTACATTCCCCAAGAGGCTCTGCTTATAGAACATAGAACATAGAACATAGAACAGTACAGCACAGAACAGGCCCTTCGGCCCTCAATGTTGTGCCCGAACAATGATCACCCCACTTAAACCCACGTAAACCCGTATACCGTAACCCAACAGATCCCCCATTAACCTTACACTACGGGCAATTTAGCATGGCCAATCCACCTAACCCGCACATCTTTGGACTGTGGGAGGAACCGGAGCACCCGGAGGAACCCACGCCACACACGGGGGAGGACGTACAGCCTCTACACAGACAGTGACCCAGCGGAGATCGAACTGGGACCCTGGAGCTGTGGAAGCATTGATGCTAACCACCATTCTACCGTCGAGGCCCCTTATCTTTATTTTCTATTCATTGGGCCCCCCACCAGTTGAAGTAGTCAGGTTCACATCCAGAAGCCTGATTTCCATGATTTATTTAATACATTTGCATGTTACTTCCTGGCCTTGAGTTGTATCATCCATCTGCACCAATTCCTACAACACAGTCGGTGCTGTGATGCCACGCTGGTAAGAATCAATACTGTTTTCCAAAAAGAGCAACAATTCGCAATAAACACACTGAGGACGCGGAGGTCAATGTAGTCCCTGGAGGCTGAAGGGCATCGGTTAGCGCTGTACTCTGAGGATTGCTCACGTGGCATCCTGACACTGACTAACGTGGCACTGCCAACTGGAAGAGCTCTGGGGAGCTCATGGCGGGAGGGCGGCTTCCCCCTTGTGTGTGGGGGAGGCCTGATGGTTGTACATGCATTAGATTGGGGAGTTGCAGGACTGTGGAAGGAGGTGGGAAGTGATGCCAGTGATGGAGAGCTGTGGGTGGTAATGGCAAAGAGGTGGCAGTGCCCTGTTTCCAGTGGTGAGGAGTTGTGTCAACTGAGGTGCTGGTGTGGCAGGGGGTTGCTCTTCTGCATGTGTGGGTTGTGGGGCGTTCCCCTTGCCCAACCAGGGGTCCCAATCTTTGGGGCGGCCTTTCATGTGACTTTGAGATCGGGGGATCCTTTTTAAAACCGGCACCCTGAACTCAAAATCACGGCTTTGCCAGCATTGCTTAAGCTCTCCCCCCCCCCCCCCCCCCCCCCCCCCCCCCCCCCCCCCCCCCCCCCCCCCCCCCCCCCCGACCACCACACCCAACAGCTGGCTGTGTGATTCTCGCCAGCACTTTGAAATTTCAGAGAGTTCTGTTGAATCAGGCAATAAAGTGCCTGTGAGGCCAGCGTGGTTCACACAGATTTTTTTCATGTGATCCAGCGCTCTACAATTTGGGGAAATTTTGCCCATGGTCGTGTGTATGTTGTGTTCTACAAGCTCAACTGGGCTGGCAGAACTTTGCTAAACGATAACGGGAACGGTACCCCCTCCCAATTGTTGTCGATTGACCCCTGTGGCAAGTGAGTTAGTGCTTTGATGCCGTACACACCTTGTAGTTAAATAGTCTGGCACCACTATAACTGGAAAACTGGATATAAAAAGATTGCTGAGTCCCTTACATTGATGAATCATCTAATTTTTTTTTTCACTATTTTCTTTTAGTCAAATTAGCCATTGCAGGTGATGTTCCCTGTGAAAAGACTTTCTTCGAATGTGAATGTGATCTGGGCATTTAGATATCTCGCTCATTAGAGGCGAGTGTTTCATGTCCAGACATTCATTATTAAGGAATGGCGATCAGCGGCAATTATCTCTGCAGTGTTGTCATCTTTAAGCTGTTTTGTGAAAATGAAATGATTACAGATTTTCATGCATAGTTGATTACAGTTTATGCTGTTCCTGGCCTAATAAACAAGAAAATAATGAATAATTTATCATTCGGGCTTGCTCCTGATTTTGTTCATACTTCATGCAAATTATATAAACATTTGTTCAGCTCCTTGAAATGTGATGCATGACATTCATTTTAAGCACAATTCGACAGCATCTGTAAACACCCCCCCCCCCCCCCCCCCCCCCCCCCCCCCCCCCCCCCCCCCCCCCCCCCCCCACCCCCAACAAACACATCCTCGTCAATTTGGTGCATCGGAATTTGACCAACCTATTTAATGAATGTTCATCTGATAAAGAAAATGTAGTACCTCTTAAATCTTTTTTTCCCCAATAGATAGAATAACTGACTACCAGTGTCTAACTGGTAATTAGGTTCCAACAGATGGAACCAGAAATTAGTGTGAATTTGAGAATTCCCTTGCCACGGCCTCACATAAACAATAAAGGCCTTTCACATAAACAATAAAGGCGATTCATCCTTGCTCCTGAATGCTGAGGCCTGAGCTGTACTTGAAATCGGGCCTCAAATCTTGGGCTGGATTCTCCGGTCCCTAGCCTCGTGTTTCCCGGTGGAATGCTGGGATTCTCTACTTCCGACGCTTGTCAATGGGATTTCCCATTGAAGCCACCCCACTCCACCAAGAAGCCCGTGGGTGGCAGTGTGCTGCCAGCAGGAACAGCACATTGATGCCTACTTTCCAGAGGGCAAGTGAATAAGGTCTGTTCTTGCAGATAAGGCTACTTGATTAATGATCCGTTGACAGGCCGGAGACATTGATGGTGGATTGGGAGAATCCATTTGAAGTAAAAGTTTTATGCCGCAGTGACGTCATGCTCATGGAAGTGTTATCCCTGTAGTACCAGCTGCCTACAATCTTCCAACAAGTCTAGCTCTCAGGCATCTTTGAGAAGCAAGCACACTACATTCCTGCAATATATCCATAGGTCGCTTTGGGTCATTAAACAACGATGCTTGGGTGAGGATGATTGAGTTTATAGGCTGTGAAAAACAGTTACAAAAGCAACATATTGCAGATACTGGAATTCTGAAATAAAATCTGAAATCTGAAATAAAAACCGAAAAGGCTGGAAATACTCAGCAACTTTGGCAGCATCAAAGAACAACAGAGTTAATGTTTCAGCTCATTCTGACGAAAAACCATGACCTGAAATGTTAACTTTCTTTCTCTGAGATACAACTAGCCCTGCCTTTTCTCTTTCGCTATTTATGTCCACTTCTCTACCCCCCCCCCCCCCCCCACCCCCCGCACCCCCATTTCTTTGTTTAAGACACGCTTTGAAAGCCTGCCTGTTTGACCAAACCTGAACATCAGCTTGTATGGCTCAATGTCAGATTTTTGTTTATTAATATTCCTCTGAATTGCCTTGGGACATTTATTACATTATAGAATTAATATAAATATAAACTCTTATTGTTTTCTCGACCATGCAGAATTTCTACTCTTCCAAACGTGGAGCTGAATGTGCAGCCATTCAGGTCTAATCAGCAAAGATTAATTTTTTTCATTTCTTCATGGGATGTGGGTGTCGCTGGCTATGCCATTATTTATTGCACACCCCTAATTGTCCTTGAGAAGGTAGTGGTGAGTCACCATCTTGAACTGCTGCAGTGCGTGTGGTGTAGGTACATCCAGGGTACAATAAGAGGGAGTTCCAGGGTTTGGGCTTCACAATAGTGAAGGAACAGTGACACTGGGCGCGATTCTCCGCACCCCACGCTTGTGGGAGAATTCGTGGGAGGGCTGTCCGCAATCACGGACACGCCGCCCTGGCAATCCCCGCGATTCTCCCAACCCCCCCCCCACCAACTCCGGGTTTCACTCCGGCATCGGAGGCTGCTCCTTGCCCCCTATTCTCCCCCCCCCCTCCCCACGGGGGCTCAGAGCGGTTGTGCGTGAATCTCGGGCGCCGGGCCTTGACGCTTGCGTCAAAGCGGCGTGCTGGGAATGACGCGGCCGACGACACCTAAGTGCATGCGCGGTTGCCGTCTTTCCCTCCGCTGCCCCGCAAGACATGGCAGCTTGATCTTGCGGGGCGGCGGAGGGAAAAGAGTGCATCTTTTAGAGACGCCGGCCCGACGATCGGTGGGCACTGATCGTCGGGCCAGACATATCCTGATCACGCCCGTGGTGCTCAATCCTCCCTCCGCCCCCCACAGGCTCCAAACACAGAGGTCGCGCGCTGTTCACACCGGCAGCGACCAGGTGTGGTTGGCGCCGGCGTGAACCGGTCACGTTCGGCAGGCCACTCGGCCCATCCGGGCCGGAGAATCGCCGGTCGCCGTGAGAAACGGCGAGCGGCAATTCTCCGAGCGGCCTGTCGCAAAACGCGACACGCCACTTTGGGGGGTGGGAGAATTGCGGGGGGTGCCAGGGCGGTGTGTCGTGATTCGCCCGGCCATCCCGTGATTCTCCCCCACGGCGTGAGGCGCGGAGAATCGCGCCCTTTGTCTCCCTTTGGGAGAATTCTGCCGACTGTTCCAAGTCAAGACGGTGAATGGCTTGGATGGAAACCAACAGGTAATGGTATTGCCATGCATCTACTGCACTTGAGCCTCTAGGTGGTAGAGGTCGCAGGTTTAGAAGGTGCTGCTGAATGTGCTTTGGTGTGTTGCTACAGTGAGCCTTGCAAATGGCATACACAACACACTGGCGGTGGAGAGACCCAGTGTTGAAGATGGTGGGTGGGGTGCCAATAAAGCAAGCTGCTTTATCCTGGATGGTGTTGAGGTTTTTGAGAGTTGTTGGAGCTCCATTCATTCAGGAAAATGAAGAGTATTCCATCACGCTCCTGACTTGTGCCTTGCAGATTATAGACAAGCATTCCAGGGTTTCAGCTCACCACAGAATTCCCAGCTTCTCGTCTGCCCTTTCAGCCATAGTATTTATCAGGCTGGAGTCTGTATGACTCATCTTCAGAACCTGAAGAAGAGTCAGACAGACTCGAAACATTAACTCCTTATCTCGCCACAGATGCTGCCATCTATTTTCTGTTTTTAGTTCCGATTTCCTGCATCTGCAATATTTTACTTTCATTTGTATTGGCTTCTGGTCCAGTATCCCACTGGACCAGAAAATAAAAATTCACAGTATCCAGAAAATAAGAACTTAATATATGACCAAAAAGGAAATGGGTTTTCCAACTAAAGATTCAAAACCGATAGTTCCCACAGTTTAAGCACATTTCCCGTTTTCATGGGAGCAAGAATCAGATCTGATGAAGGGCTGTTGGAAACACCACAAGGCCCAGTCAAAATCTCAGGCATATCCACTTTTAATCAGGGCCATGGAGAGAAATCGAGAACCTTGGTGGCTTCTCCTGTTTACAAACCCCTTATTCCTCTCCTTCACTTCATTCTCCCCCTCAAACATTCATGATGTTTTTCCCTTTCAAGATTCACCAATCAATTCACCAAACAATCACAGAAAGGATCCAGTAAAATAATGATGCTGATTTTTCCATCTGGTTATCATCTAATATATATGCAGCGTGGGTCATTAATATTCAGAGCAGCGATGGTATAATGCAGTGTTAGTTTGTGTGCACCCTATAAGTGATTCCACCGTAACTATTAAACAAACCAGAAAGTACAAATTTTACTTTAACACCATCATGCAATAATGTTAGTTTGATAGAAAACATCCCATTAGTTAATTGAAACACTGTGCAGAAGATAACGTTGATTTTGATGATTGTCTCAACCCTCAGTTTAATGTTCTGCACATTGCACCATATGGAGACGGTGACAGTAAATTAATGTTTGGGGGGAAGATTCAATACTTGCAATCCTGATAAACTGCACAAAATCTTTTCCATTCTATTAAAATAAATGTATGTCTTCTGCCTGGGTGCATGATATAATTCAATGTTATTATTTCTTGCAAAGGATGTGATTGGATTCTATTTCATCAGTAAAATCACAGAAATATCAAATGACTCCTGAACAACAAAGTGGAATTATACAATAACATAGATCATCACTGTCAGTGAGAAGCATTGGAGCTCACAGGTGTCTCTGTGCAACATAACTTACAAGAGGCCAGAGGAAAAAGACTGAATGGTTCACAATAATATTTGTGTTTTCTTGCTTCGCAAATTTGAAGGCTGCTGATTGCTGATTGGTACTATAATATATTTTCACGGCCACACGTTATCATGATATTTCAATACCTCAAACAACTCATTAAAAGCAGCTAGAGCGGGATAAGAGTAAGTAGACAGAAGGACAAGATTGAAGTTAATGGAAAAGATTATGGAGAACCATGTGTGCAGTACAAAACAGGTTACTGATTCTTTATGAGCCCATTATGCACTTGTGTCCTGGCAATATCACCCCACAAAGCCTGCTCACAGTAAACTTTTATTGGCACCAAAATAAACAGAACTCCAGCCATGATTCCACTCTCTATTCACAATGTAATTATTGATGACAAAGGTCATCTAGTTCAGCTCATCTCATCCACCCCACACTGACATATGGACATACATATCAGGGGCAGGAGACTACATTGCCTACATTATTCTGCTGGCTGCAACATAAAAGTATTTATTTGATTGTAAATCATTTTGGGATATTGCATAAAGGTAGGTTTTGTCTTTCTTGAATTATATCTGAATACAATAGGCAGAGTAGTTGCAGAAATCATGAAATTGGAGGCCCAATGCTATGGATAATTAATCACAGAGCAATCAACTGATGTCAGCAAAGTGTCTGCAAATAAATCACTGCAGTTATAAAATAATTAAACTCTGTAGCTAATCTATTCCCAAAGCCCCTTCGAACACCCCTTCAACCCTCAACCTCGCCCAATGCCCCCTCCAAACCCCCTAACCTTCTCCCAACTTCCAAAACTTCCCCAACCCACACTCAAACCTCCCTGACCTCCCCTTCAATCTCCCTTTCACGACCCACCAACTCCTATTCAAGCCTTCCTCCTCCCCTCTAACTCCTCCAACACACACTCAACCCCCCAACCCCCTCCAACATCTGCTTTAGCATCCCCAACCCCAAACCAGCCTCCACCAACCCTTCTCTAAACTCCACTCAGTTGCAAACAAACCTCACCTCTAGCCACCCCTCCAAAGCTAACAGAAGGTCGGAAAGCTCCAGTTCTGATTTTTTTAAAGCCAGTCTGCTTTTTAATCTGGAGAAAAGCAAATTACTGCAGATGCTGGAATCTGAAACGAAAGGGAAAATGCTGCAAAATCTCAGCAAGTCTGGCAGCATCTGTAGGGAGAGAAAAGAGCTAACGTTTCGAGTCCGATGACTCTTTGTCAAAGCTAACAGACAGAGAAAGTGGGAAACATTTATACTGTGGAGTGAGAATGAAAGATGAGTCATAGCCACAGAAACCCAGGGAAACCGGGTGCTAATGGCCACAGATACCAAGGTGAAAGAGTGTTAATGTCAGTCCCCAGAGAGGACAAAAGATGTGAAAGGTCAAACAGCAGGGAAACTAACATCAGAGGATGAACTGTAGGTGTGGGGGGAGGGGAAGGGGGAAGTAAAGAGGAGAAAGGTGCAGGAAAGGTGGATAAGATTGGGGGGGGGGGGAAATTAAATGTATATTAAGAAAGAAAGAAATGGTAAAAGACAGTTAAGATGAAATGAAAACAAATGGGTCGAGGAGGGGCTGATCATCTGAAGCTGTTGAATTCGATGTTCAGGCCGGAAGGCTGTAGCGTGCCTAACCGGAAGATGAGATGTTGTTCCTCCAGTTTGCATCGCGCTTCACTGGAACATTGCAGCAGGCCAAGAACAGCCTTGTGGGGATGGGAGCAGGGTCTTTTGTTAAGATGGCAAGCAACAAGAAGGTCAGGATCCTGAATGCGCACAGACCGAAGATGCTCAGCAAAGCGATCACCCAGTCGGCGTTTGGTCTCTCCGATATAGAGGAGACCACATTGGGAGCAGCGAATGCAATAGACCAAATTGGAAGAGATGCAAGTGAAACGCTGCTTTACCTGGAATGAGTGTTTTGGGCCTGGAATGTTAAGCATTGAAGAGGTAAAGGGGCAGGTGTTACACCTTCTGCGGTATTGGGTTTGGTGGAGGAGTGGACTAGATTTTCTCGGAGGGAACGGTCTCTGCGGAATGCTGACAGAGGGAGTGAAGGGAAGATGTGTTTGGTGGTTGCATCACACTGGAGTTGGCAAAAATGGCGGAGGATTATGCTTTGCATACGGAGGCTGGTGGGATGAAATGTGAGAACAAGGGGAGCTCTATCCTTGTTCTACGAGGGAGTGGAGGTGGCGAGGGTAGTGGTGCGGGAGATGGACCGCACACTGTTGAGGGCTACCTCCACAACTGTAGGTGGGAAATCACGGTCGAGGAAGAAGGAACACATTTTCGAAGCACCATTTTGGAAAGTGGCATCGTCAGAACAAATGCGACGGAGGTGAAGGAGTTGAGAGAAAGGGATGGAGTCCTTACAGGATGTAGGGTGCAAAGAGCTGTAGTCCAGATAGCTGTGGGAGTCAGTGGGCTTGTAGTGGATATTAGTGGATAGTCTATTGCCGGAAATGGAGACAGACAGATCAAGGAAGGGAAGGGAAGTGTCTGAGATGGACTAGGTGAAAGTGATGGAGGGGTGGAAACTGGAAGCGAAGTTGATGAATTTTTCCAGGTCCGGGCGAGAGCATGACGCGGCACCAAAATAGTCATCAATGTATCGGTAAAGTAGTTGTGGCAGCGGGCCCAGATAGGCCTGGAACAAGGAATGTTCCACATACCACATAAAAAGGCAAGCATAGCTAGGACCCATGCGGGTACCCATTGCTACACGTTTGATTTGGAGAAAGTGAGATGAGTTAAAGAAGTTGTTGAGAGATAAAACGAGTTCAGCCAGGCGGAGGAGTGGTGGAGGATGGGAATTGTCCGGGTCTCTTTTCGAGAAAAAAGCGAAGAGCTCTCAGGCCATCCTGGTGTGGGATGGAGGTGTAGAGGGATTGCACATCCATGGTGAATAGAATGCGGTTAGGGCCTGCGAATTGGAAGCTGTCAATATGACGCAGTGCATCAGAGGAATCCCGGATGTAGGTGGGGAGGGAATGGACCAGAGGAGTGAGGATGGAGTGAAGATAAGTGGAAATAAGTTTGGTGGGGCAGGAGCATGCTGACACAATGGGCCTACCGGGACAGTGTTTTTTGTGGATTTTGGGAAGTAGGTAAAAGCGAGCTGTCCGGGATTGGGGGAGTATGAGGTTGGAAGCCGTAGGGGGAAGGCATCCAAAGGAAATGAGGTCACTAACTGTGTTGGAGATAATGGTTTGATGTTCAGTGGTCTGATCATGGTCCAGGTGGAGGTAAGAGGAAGTATCGGAGAGTTGCCGCTCAGCCTCTGCGTGGTAGAGGTCAGTGCGCCAGACTACAACAGCACCCCCTTTGTCGGCAGGTTTGATGACAAAGTCGGGGTTAGACCTGACAGAGTGAAGAGCAGAAAGTTCAGAAGAAGAGAGGTTGGAATGGGTGAGAGGGGGGCAGAAGAATTAAGACGGCCAATGTCCCGTTCTCAATGAATTGATCAAGGGCAGGTAATTATCCCGGCCGGGGGGGGGGTGGGGTTGTCCACTTGGAGGAAGAATGTTGGAGGCACATGAAAGGGTCAGTGGAACGGGGTGAGGATTCTTGCCCAAAGAAGTGGGCACGGAGACGAAGGCGACGAAAGAAGAGTTCAACATCATGTCGAGCCCGGAATTCATTGAGGTGGGGACGTAAGGGTACAAAGCTGAGTCCTTTGCTGAGAATAACATGCTCAGCCTCAGAGAGGGGAAGGTCAGAGGGTATGGTGAACACGCAGCAAGGGCTGGGGTTGGGAGAAATGGGGTACGAGGGATTGGGACTGATGGAGGGCCTGGGATGGGCAGCGGTGTTGATACTGGGAGAAATAGGATACGAGGGATTGGGACTGCTCAGTTTAGATGATGAGAAACTCCGTTTACAGCATGAGGCTGCTGGTCCCAGTGTTTGCCACGACCTACACCCACCCTCTCCCAGATCCTGGCCTTAATTTATCTATCAGCACACTTAATGATGGCAGTCAGGCTCTCAAAAGCTGCAGAACCAATCAGAGGGTTTCAACTTGAGAGGAATAGCAGGCTGTGATTACAGGTTCGTAAGAAAGTGGATGCTCCAAAATGGAGGTGTCCTTTCTCCAACCCGTCAAGGTCAAATGAAGAAAATAGTGTTTTTGCTGCTGGCCCACCACTGTGGGGATGGGGATGCAGTGTATCCTGAAGCAGGGTGGCCTCTAGCTGTTTAAGCACCCAGGCAGGCAAGGAGTGTCTCAGGGCCACTCAACCTACCGAGAGCTCTGCCTCACACCCAACACCCTCCACCAGGGCCGGCTCAAGGCACCGGCAACTCGGGCAGTCGCCCGGGGCGCCGTGTGCTAGGGGGCGCCAGACTCGGGTCCCGCGCATGCGCAGTTGGGCCGGTGCCAACCAGCGCATGCGCGGTGGCCGCCCTCCCCCAGGGCGGCCCCGCCCCCCCGGCTCGGTCCGCTCCCCCCGCCCCCTCCTCGGGACCGCCCCCCCCCCCTCGGGTCCGCCCCCCCCGCCCCGCCCTCGGGTCCGCCCCGCCCTCGGGTCCGCCCCCCAGGCCCCCATTCGGGTCCGCCCCCCCTCAGGTCCGCCCCCTTCGGGTCCGCCCCCCGCGGGTCCGCCCCCCTCGTCCCACCCTCGGGTCCGCCCCCCCTCGGGTCCGCCCCCCCCTTCGGGTCCGCTCCCCCGCCCCCTCCTCGGGTCCGCCCCCCCCGCCCCCCCTCGGCCCCGCCCCACCGCCCCTCCTTGGCCACCCCCCCCCTCCTCGGCCCCGCCCCCGCCCCTCGGCCCCGCCCCCCCCTCTACCCCCCCCACGGCCTCTCCCCCCCGCCCCTCCTCGCCCCCCCCCCCTTCCCCCCCCCCCCCCCCCCAAGGGCGCCGAAGTTCAGCTTGCCCGGGGCGCCAGCAACCCTAGGGCCGGCGCTGCCCTCCACCCTGCCTTCACACCCTGGGAGGTCACTGTCAGGCATCTAATCTAGTCAGTGCCAGCTTTGGGAATTTAGAGACCGACTGGAAAACTCCAGTTTGCCTCTTTAAATTGGCCTCGATGAGTCAGGTTGGTACCTGCCAATTATAATTTACCAATTTTCTGAAGAACTACTCTACGGTCTCCCAAAAGGAGAGTTAAGAGATTTACTCAATGGTAGCTCTTGGGGCTGGATTTTTAGGCAGCATGTGGACCAGGGGTGGAATGGAGCTAAAATTGGCCCCACCAGCTCGTATTCTCTGCCCCTCCCCCCACCCCATCCCCCCCCCCCCCCCCCCCTCACCCCGACACCCTGCTGTACACCCCAGGGAGGGTGTGGGAGAGGAGCTCTACCATCCCTGCCTTGTCTGAAAATATCCTGGGGTGGGGGCCGCGGTGGGGGAGGGGAGGCGGGCGGGGACACAGGGGATTGCAAGCGGGTGGGTCTATTTATAGCTCCAGAACAAACAAAATAATCATTGTTAATTTAGCTGAGGAATTAGGAGTCATTACCTCCTCTATCAACATTTATAATTTATCTCTGTTGTTTGTATTTATTTGCAATTGCAGGCTTCAACAAGCTTAACATTAAATAGAATTTATAATAGCAGCCTGATATATGTATGGACACAGCCTTTCATCTATTTCTCTTCAGTCCTTGGACTTTTACAGTCTTTGCACTGAGGAATTATATTCTCAATTAATATTCCTCTCATGATCAGTTTTTATTCTCATCTGAATCTTTGCAGCCTAGATAATCAAAATCTGCCCTTGGTTGTCCAAATTTCACCAGTTACATTCTTGTTCCTGAACCCTGGTCACTTAAGTCTCTTCAGTCCATTTCTCTGACAATATCTAATGCTTTGTTGTGGAATGTTTCTGTCCCCAGTGCACCTATTTCTCAGGCAGCCATCATCTGCTGCTCAATATTCCCCCCCCAGTATCTTCTTCAGGTCATTTAATAATTTTTGTCAACCTCCCTCAAGCAGACTCGGCAAATGCCAACATTATTTTCAAACAGTGAAATCTTCCAATTGCAGCAAGCTCATGACTAATGCGTATACTGTCATAGTCACACGCTGCGATTGATCAGCAAAAGCCTTTTGTCGAAAATACAATCACAGCGATTAAATCTACCCAGTATCTTCTGCAGTGTCTTCTTGTCAATTAGAGTTCAAGAACAATGCAGTTGTGGCCACCTCTCCTAGTTATCTAATGTATATTTTATTTTTCTTTAGGAACATGGCGATTGCTATACAATGAAAGGTCGCAGTCTGTGCAATTTACCTTCTACCATGCTGGGGGTTACATGAAAGGAGGCAGCCTTCTGTTCGGATGAATGAGGGCAGAATTTGAAATGCAGACCTATTATTCTGCAGTCAAAGTTTGGGCATAACTTTGAATGTTGAGGTTTTGAGTCTTGGGACAGAACAACAGAAATGTAGATTCCATGCAACAATATGTAACAAAGTGTGCTGAGTTCTGCAGACTGGCCATAATGTAGATGGTTGCAGTGTCTGAAGCTCGGCTCATCGGATGCAACACTTTTTCCCATCATAATAATAATCTTTATTGTCACAAGTAGACTTACATTAACACTGCAATGAAGTTACTGTGAAACTAGTCACCACACACATTCCAGCGCATCTTCGGATATACAGAGGGAGATTTCAGAATGTCCAATTCACCTAACAGCACGTCCTTGGTTGCTTGTGGGAGGAAATCGGAGCACCCAGAGGAAACCCAACAGACTTGGGGAAAACGTGCCGACTCTGCACAGACTGTGACCCAAGCCGGGAATCGAACCTGGGACCCTGGAGCTGTGAAGCAACAGTTGTGCTACCATGCTGCCTCCACTGAAGCCTCCACTTGCCTGTGTATTTCACATTTAGACGGCTGAAGCCACTGTGTTGGCAGTGTGGCCTTCATCACTAAATTATATCTGTCCCCTCTGCCTTTTTTTCTGGCATCTTATTATCTTCCAAGCAACTCTGCTTTACACCCACCCCCACTCCAGCTTTCTTTAAAAATTCTAGTTATCTATTGCCCCTGAAATTGCAGTCCCAGCTTCTCAACAAGATATCCAACTCACATCCCTCCCATAACCTCAGCACTGAGTGACTCCCCATTTTTGGCGATGTCAACTTCTCTTGCTCTGTCTCCTCGGTGATCACTGCCCTCCTAACAGCCATTATTATCCTCATCCTTGTTAGCACTCCTGCTCATAGTCACAGTGATCCAATTGACCTTGGTTTCTCTATTTAGCTTGTCTCAATCAGAGACAAGATCATCTACTGACCCTTCCAACCCATTTCTTTTGAGTATTTCCATCAAATAAAAGTGCGTATCCCCAAGTCATTACAGCTTTTGGTGCTCCAATGTATCTGATCTGAAATTCGTGATTAGCTAAATGACTTAAAGGGCAGCACGGTAGCATTGTGGATAGCACAATCGCTTCACAGCTCCAGGGTCCCAGGTTCGATTCTGGCTTGGGTCATTGTCTGTGCGGAGTCTGCACATCCTCCCCGTGTGTGCGTGGGTTTCCTCCGTGTGCTCCGGTTTCCTCCCACAGTCCAAAGATGTGCAAGTTAGGTGGATTGGACATGATAAATTGCCCTTAGTGTCCAAAATTTCCCTTAGTGTTGGGTGGGGTTACTGGGTTATGGGGATAGGGTGGAGGTGTTGACCTTGGGTAGGGTGCTCTTTCCAAGAGCCGGTGCAGATTCAGTGGTGCAGCAGCATTGACACTGGGCCAGTAATCCAGAGACCCAGATCTGGGGACCCCATTTCAAATCCCATCACGGCAGAATTCAATAAAAATCTGGAAGTAAAGGTCCAATGGTGACCATGAAACCATTGCCATAAGAATCCATCGGTTTTAGAGAAGAAAATCTGCCTGGTCTCACCTACATGTGACTCCAAATCCACAGCAATGTGGTTGACCCTTAAATGCCTTCTGAATTGGCCCAGTTCAAAGGTGATAAATGCTGATCCAGCCAGCAACACCCACATTCCCTAAAGGAATATAAAAACACTATCGGGCAGCACTCTCCTGTATCAAAACCACACACTTCCAACAACTCTTTTTTGACAATTGCATAAATCCAACTGCCTGAATATGGCCCACAAATTGGCACCTTGGCGTTCTAAAGCGATGTTCCTGTAGAAGAGTGGGTGAGGAAAGTTTTCAATGTATCCTCGAGAGGGTTTGCGTTATTTCAGCTGTATGATGGTCGCTGGAAGTCATTGCCTTTGGATATGGAAGATAGCCTTTACAAGATGTGGAAGGTAAGGAGGCCAGGCATGACACTTAAGACAACAATCGGTCTTTGCATTTTCATTAAAAACGAGACATTTTCCCCTCATGTTGCAAAGAATAGAATTCCTTCATATTTGTTTTTAGGAAACCTCAAAGTAGTGAAAAAAGATGAATGTTGCCAATATTGTCGAATATTGCTAAAAAAAAAAGAGATGCTGTCAAAGCTTTTTGTCTTGCTCTCAAGTTGTCTCTGATTCATCGAGACGTTGTTACAGAAATTGCACAAGGGAATTATCGACCCTATGTTTACGTTTAATTTTTTAAAATGGCAATGTCACGACCAGTCGATTTTCCAACCAGCCAGCAGAGAATCATAGAATCCCTACAGTGCAGAAGGTGGCCATTCGGCCCATCGAGTCTGCATCGGCCATTTGAAAGACCTCCCTGCATGGGCTCAGTCCTCACCCTAACCCTGTAACCTCACCTAACCTTTGAACATTAAGGGGCATTTTAGCATAGCTAATCCACCTAACCTGCACATCTTTGGACTGTGGGAGGAAACGGAGTAACCGGAGGAAACCCACGCAGACACGGGGAGAACGTGAAAAATTCCACACAGAGTCACCCGAGGTCGGCACTAATGCCGGGTATCTGGTGTTGTGAGGCAGCAGTGCTAACCACTGTGCCACCTTGCCGCACCCTTTACTCATGCAATATAAATTGTTTCCGCTGCAATATGACATCAACAGCATGTTTTTTCTCAGCAATATTTGAGTTCTGTACTATCAAGTGATGAATTGTAGACTATATTGTCATGACACCCTGGGCTTGTGTGTGGACAGTTCCAGCCCTACTTGACCCGGAGTCACGGCCCAAATGAAATTACATTTTTTTTAAATACGCAAGGTCTTTGGTTGAGTCCATTAAAATACAGTAACCAGTTTTGTAACTTTATTATGTACAGTATTATAATTAAACTGATAGAAAATGTAAATGACGATCTATTACCCCGTTCCCAACACCTCCTTTCTAACTCACCCCATTCTCTACACATACACACACACACACATACACACAGACATGTAACACAGAGGGGAAAGGATAGTGGAAGGGGAAAGAAAATATTGATAGAAACAGAAGGATAAGGATCTTTGATGCACTGGGATGACTTCCAGTCAATGTCTTTCTGAAGTTTATGCTTTTGTTTGGATACTTATTCCTTCTAAACTTGGGTTTCTCAGGCAAGGTTTGTCTAACTTGCTATGAAGATTCAGCATAATTTCAGGCTTACAGCAAAGGATGTGCCACGCACTCTCTGATTTCAGAACAATAGAGCAGTCATTTGACTTCAGCAAGAGGAGGCAGAGAGTGTTTCTTTCACTTTCGAGGTCAAAACACTTTTACCATGTTCTCTCAGAAAGTATCACACAGGAACCAATCACTGAATGTTGTCAGGCAGTACACTGTCCCTGGTCAACCCGTCAGTTGCTAATTAACCAATTGAACCAACCCCTCCAAAGCTGGTTCCTAAGAGCCACTCGGTGCTGAAGAGTGGCTTTTTACAGAATTTACAGTGCAGAAGGAGGCCATTCGGCCCATCAAGTCTGCACCGGCTCTTGGAAAGAGCACCCTACCCAAGGTCAACACCTCCACCCTATCCCCATAACCCAGTAACCCAACCTAGCACTAAGGGCAATTTTGGACACTAAGGGCAATTTATCATGGCCAATCCACCTAACCTGCACATCTTTGGACTGTGGGAGGAAACCGGAGCACCCGGAGGAAACCCACTCACACACGGGGAGGATGTGCAGACTCCGCACAGAGTGACCCAACGGGGAATCGAACCTAGGACCCTGGAGCTGTGAAGCAATTATGCCATCCACAATGCTACCGTGCGGCACGCTTCTCCTTTATAAAATATAAAACGTGGGAACACAATGACCTGTCAAGCAGGCTGTTCAACCTTGAGTCTTCTGCTTAAATGTACATCCTGATTAGGGGTCCATGGGCCAAAATAACAAAATAAACTGGAACAAAGGATGTAAACAGGAAGGATTCTGATGTACTCTGGTCAATTTTCGATTTTCCAACCAGCCAGCAGAGAATCATAGAATCCCTACAGTGCAGACGGTGGCCATTCGGCCCATCGAGTCTGCATCGGCCATTTGAAAGACCTCCCTGCATGGGCCCAGTCCTCACCCTAACCCTGTAACCTCACCTAACCTTTGAACATTAAGGGGCATTTTAGCATGGCCAATGCACCTAACCTGCACATCTTTGGACTGTGGGAGGAAACCGGAGTAACCGGAGGAAGCCCACGCAGACACGGGGAGAACGTGTCTTGCTACGTCAAGTGTTAGCCATTGCTTTGCGATTCAAACAGACCATTTGACATGTTTCCACATAATCAGTTCTATTGCAATTTCAACTTTGCAGATCAAAGGCCATTGATAAGTGCAGCAAAACAGAAAATGCTGGACAATCGCAGAAAGTCTGACAGCATCTGTGGAGAGACAAGGGAACTCTTTGACCAAGAGCCATCCAGACTCGAAGCGTTAGCTCCCTTCTCTCTCCACAGATACTGTCAAACCTGCTGCGATGTGTCCAGCATTTTCTGTTTTTGTTTCAGATTCCAGCATCCGCAGTAATTTGCTTTGATCACTGATGAGTACAGTAAGCTTCAGAGGAGAAATGTGTCTTGGGCCCTGTTCTTTCCCCAAATTGTCCAAGACTGCACTTTTTGCAGTGTCCTTTCTGGGTCTGTTGTCGACTAATTGATAGAAATCAATTGTTATGATTAGTTTAATTTTTCCTTTTTTAAATAAATTTCGAGTACCCAATTATTATTGGGCAGCACGTTAGCATGGTGGTGGGCAGCACGGTAGCATGGTGGTTAGCATAAATGCTTCACAGCTCCAGGGTCCCAAGCTCGATTCCCGGCTGGGTCACTGTCTGTGCGGAGTCTGCACGTCCTCCCCGTGTGTGCGTGGGTTTCCTCCGGGTGCTCCGGTTCCCTCCCACAGTCCAAAGATGTGCGGGTTAGGTGGATTGGCCATGCTAAATTGCCTGTAGTGTCCTAAAAAACAAGTAAGGTTAAAGGGGGGGGGTTGTTGGATTACGGGTATAGGGTGGATACGTGGGTTTGAGTAGGGTGATCATTGCTCGGCACAACATCGAGGGCCGAAGGGCCTGTTCTGTGCTGTACTGTTCTATGTTCTATTATGTTTCTTCCAATTAAGGGGCAATTTAGCGTGGCCAATCCATCTAACCTGCACATCTTTGAGTTGTGGTGGTGAAATCCACGCAGACACGGGGAGAAGTGCAAACTCCACATGGACAGTGACCGAGGGCTGGGATTCGAACGCCGGTCCTCAGCGCTGTAGTCCCAGAGCTCACCACTGCGCCATGTGCCGCCTTTTGTTATAATAACTCCGTGATTGTTGCATCATGTGACTGCCAGGATGGCAGGAGGTGTATTAGCAACTTGCCAAAAGCTCCTTCAAAAGCATCTTCCAAACCCACAACTTCTGTCATCTAGAAGGACAAGGGCAGCAGATGCAGGGCAACACCACCACCTTCAGATTTCGCCTTCATGTCTTTCACCATCCTGAATTTGAATGATGCCAACGTGCAGCATCGCTGGGGCAAAATCCTGGAACTCCTTCCCCAAAAGTGCCATGGGTGTAGACAGCTCAACACCACCTTCTCTAGGGCAATTAAGGATGGGCAATAAATGCTGGTGTATCCAGAGATACAGAAATCCCAAGAACAAATTAAAAAGAGACAGAGACATTGGTCTTTTTGGGGGGCTGAAAATAGATCCTGAATGATTCAATCTGAAACTTTAAAATTGGTTCAAACAAATTATTTTGAAGAGGAAATTTGGAGATTTAATTTCAATGTCTCTCATCTCAGTATTTTTCAGGAAGTCAGATGACAAATGTGAACTGATAGTTCATCACTTAATTGTACCAAAGCATTTGTATCGATGTTAAATAAATGAATCAAATTTGGTTGTGATACTAGCTATGATAAATGAGCAGCAAATGTTCAGCAATTTTGCAAGCTCAGATACTTGGCTAAAGTACTGGACTAGGGTCAGTAGCCATGGTACAATCCCAACGTAGGTTAAGGCCTTCACTCAGTGGCAAGAGGCAAAGGTAAAAGATCTGAAACAGAAGGCATTATTTCTTGAACAGGCTATAATTTTAACTGAATCAAGAATTGCCGGATTTAAAGCAACCCAGTCACAGAGCAGGTCACAGTCTGTGAGGCCTTCAAGGCAGCGGCATGTTACTTTTTTCACACCAAGGAAAATCTCACCTCGTACCCGATATTCTGCAGAAATCCTGGCAGGGGCAGGAAGTGACGCACTTGCGTTTCCAAAAGATTGAAGGATAGCTGAATGTTATTACTGTGTGTCAGCGACGACACCATTGTACTGTGCCTAGGGCACGTGGTCAGGTTAAAAGGGAATGAACTTACAGAGGGCATACTTGAAGCAATTGGGAAATTTAGGGAAACTCACAATCAGCTATTTTAAGCTAAACGTTTTAAGAGCTTGGTTCTCTTATGTCTCTTTGATTTCAAAATTCAAATAAACTGCTATGTACTTGAGGAGGATTAGTAATGTCCTCTACATACACTGAGGAACACGTCTAATTTCCCTTCGGTTACATTTCAGAAATACTTTCAATCAAAACATGCACAAATCACCAGAGGAGTCAGTTAGCAACCTGAACCAGAGTGCTAACTGTGGACCATTTTAAAAATGCTTCTTTCAAGCAGAAATAGGGCACAAATTGAGTCCGGTGCAAGTGCGCAATTTAATTCTGCTGCATTAGTCAAAGGATGGATGTTTGCAGGATTTCTGTGATGAGATAATGAATTAATGATTGGACTTCTCACGTCGGATCATGGGCACATAAACTTTAATTTACCCCAGAGGCCGCACAATAGGGCTGGAAGGAAAGGTCTGAGCTATTATTAATCCATGAGATTTTGCAGAAATGTAACTGATTTCCCAGATCCGTCATGTGGAAATATGGCTGCAAAAATTTTGAAATATGACAGCAGGATAATGTAAACTATTGCGAGCACACAGGCACGACATAAAAGGGTGCAAATAAGGAAAGCAATTTGGGACTCGTCATTGATCATTTCCTGAAAGTATCTGGACTTTGTGACCCTCTTATCAAAAGGCAAGATACTGAAATGCATCCAGCAGATGTAGACTACAAGACATCAAATCATAGCATGACCACAGTGCAGAAGGAGGCCACTCAGCCCATCGAGTCTGCACCGACTCTCCGAAAAAGAGAGGCATATCCTATATCCCTCCCCGCTTTCCCCGTAACCCAGTAACCCCACCTAACCTTTTGGACACGAAGAGGAAATTTAGCATGGCCAATGCATCTACCCTGCACATCTTTGGACTGTGGGAGGAAACCGGAGCACCCGGAGGAAACCCACGTAGACACGGGGAGAACGTGCAAACTCCACATAGACAGACACCCAAGGCCGGAATTGGACACAGGTCCCTGGCACTGTGAGGTAGCAGTGCTAACCACCATGCAGAATAATCAGGAAGACTCCAGAACATAAGAGATTGAAATAGGAAGAAAGGATCAAGCAGCCAACAGGCTTTCACTGGAAATGAGAAAGAGAAAATTGAAATCATGAAACCTTCTGAATATGTTGAGGTAAGTAAACTATATATTTTAAACAATAAACGTAAGAGTACAAGTTCCCTCAGGAATGAGCAAGATCAGAGATTAGAAAAGCCTCTTCCCCTGCAGTTTGCTGAGTTGGTGGAGCAGCATTCCAGAGAATACTGCGATCCACTGACAACTTTGAAAAAGGAATCGGACTGGCGGCCCGGATTCTCCGGGGATTATTTTAATAGTGACGCAAATCATGAGTTGCGCTGCTTCATTCTCAGACCTTCCTGTTGTGGCCTGACTCCAACATTTCCTGGAAAAGTAATTTGAATTGGCCAGTGCAGGCATCATGGCAAATTAGGGGCCTTATCTGCATCAGTGAACTAATTAAGCAAATCAATATTGACAGGACCTGAGTCATGGAATTCTGAATTTCAAACCCTCTCACTATACTGCGTTTAATCACTTGCACAAAATTGTTTGAGTTGCATAGACACATAGAAGCCAAACACGCTAAGTGCAGCTCTATTGGGATTCAGAGTATAATTTCAGGGTCTTAAATTAAATTAAGTCGGGAATCAATTTATGACGTTAAAGTGGTGATTTGTTACCGTTCACTCAGGGAATCAAAGTTACTGTGGCAACATGCAACTTTACATGCATGTTGTCGTCTGGAGCTATGGAGAAGGATGGCAGCGACACCAATGTTCTTTCCATGAGTGTGGCGCTAACAATTGTACACAAAGACTCGAGTGAAGTACAAGAGAGGCTTTATTACAGTGAGATGCTATTCCTCCGGCGGCAGCTGTAGAATGGCATCTCAGTGAAACTTACGAATATTTATACAGCTCCCTGTGGGCGGAGCTGGCTGGCAGGGGCTTACCGGAGAAACCTGTAATACAGGTACGTCCATACATCCCCCTACTGCAAGCACACATATATACAGTGGTTGGATCACCACAATGAGATTAAAATAGAGCGTTAAAAATACTCGTGTATGTGTGTTGTTCATGGGCCAAATGGCCTTTGGTTGCTCTGAATTTTATGATATTTTGATCCCCATCTGTTAAATTTGATAATTGCAGCAGGATGCCAGTGTGGGAACTACAGTTGGAGCAGTGGCCCTTAAGGAAATGGAGAAAAAACACTGCTTGACCGCTCAGCAAGTCTTGCTGCAAAGTCTATGTGCATACGGTCAAAGAAGAGGCTCAAGTTTACTTCTGGCAGTTGCTAATGTAAAATAGCCTAGTTACCTCCACTGCCTTGGCTCACAAGATGGGTGGTCACTTTGGCAGGGGAGCGAGAGCTGTGGAATTAAACCTCAGCATGAATAATGTCCACAGAAGATCAGGCATCGGAAAGAGAAGAACACAGTTGAATCAAAACAAATAAAAGCCATTTCTGTTACTGTTTCTCCCAGCTGCAACTGCAATTATTTTAGGTCTCAAAACTTTTCTTCAGGAATGTAAAGCATAAATTATCATCTTTCGTTCTTGTTGTCCGGAGCTTCATCTGCCAAGAATATATCGGAGCATTGCTAACGACTTTGTACCCAATTAAATTAATGGTCAGAAGTTGCGGAAGGCATGTGCACCTGAGAAAAGTACTTTGTTGACAATGCATCATTTTGGAATGTGCTGATGTCAGGAAAGGTGCTACCTATACGCAAGTTATTTTTATTTGCAACTTGCTAACTTGCTGTCACATGGAGCAGTCCAGAGGCTTGTATGGTTGAACAGTAATTGTTTAACTATTTCCCTGGTCCCATTATAACCATCACAAGTCCCAAACACATTAACAGTACAGAAAAACCGCCACCTTTCCAAAAAGGCAAACGCTTCACATTGATTTTGAAATTGTGGCTGCAATTTAATCACCACATTAAGCCTGGCATGGATCTGGGGGCTCTGGTTAAATAGCAGGAAATGGGGGCAGCACAGTGGCACAGTGCCGAGATCCCAGGTTCGATCCCGGCTCTGGGTCACTGTCCGTGTGGAGTTTGCACATTCTCCCCGTGTTTGCGTGGGTCTCATGTCCACAACACAAAGATGTGCAGGAAAGGTGTATTGACCATGCTAAATTGCACCATAATTGGAAAAAATTAATTGGGTTCTCTAAAATTATTTTTTAAAAATGTATTAAAAAAAATAGCAGAAAACGCAAAAAAATCAAGATTTGCACAGGGCGTGAATCAGATTGCTGTCCAACCGGACCTCTCCTGATGGCCGATTCTGGATCTTGCCCAAATATGTAGAGCATATCATAATAATAATCTTTATTATTGTTACAAGTAGGTATATATTAACACTGCAATGTAGTTACTGTGAAAATCCCCTAGTTGCCTCATTCCGGCGCCTGTTCTGTTTGGGTACACAGAGGGAGAATTCAGAATGTCCAATTCACCTAACGAGCACATCTTTCTGGACTTTTGGAAGGAAACTGTAGCACACGGAGGAAACCCACACAGATACGGGGAGAACATGGAGACTGCGCAGACAGTGACTCAAGCGGGAATTGGATCTGGGACCCTGGCGCTGTGAAGCAACAGTGCTAACCACTGTGCTACCCTGCTTTCCATCTCATTAGCAATACTGAAGTTGAATGTAATGATCTCCGGGAATTAACTGACTCCCGAGCGAGAAATCACGCACGAGTTATTTATTATTCCTTTTTTAAAATGTGAAGCTGGCCCAATGGTTGCTGAGGGGAACTGACAAAGTGATTAACCATTTCCATTTACCGGCACGCAGCTGAAGGGCACTGGAGCTGCTGCCCCAGTGCTCGGGTCGGGGTCTCCTCAGTGGATTTGGGCTTAGACGGGGGGCTGAAGCATTAAAAGTCAGGCATCACCCCTGGGCCCGGGCTGGGGGGCAGGGAGTGAAGGGCTTTTCATCCATGAGGCCTTCAAGCCATCTTTGAATATTATAGAGACCCATAAAAGGGTCAACTACAGCTGCGGTCTGTCTGTCCTACCAAAAACTTCTAGGACAGAGCCCTGTTATTGGTTCTATGCTGAAGGTAATTTTAACTCCCTTTGACTGTGAGCAGCCTGTAGCTTCACAGCTGAAGGCTATTGTTCATAAGAAATTGGCCTTGTTAGTTGGGAGAGCATTTCACAGCTGCAGGTTGTGTTTGCTGCTTGCTCCTGCTGGTAGCTGCAGATGCCTGGAGGCTGCCGTTGCTGTTTCCTTCCTTGACAATATTATCGAAGTTACCTGGGTCCAGGAACACCGGTCTCAGAGGACGTATGAGTCCAGAAGGCAATCCGGTTTGCAGCAAGGTGACGCTGCGGGAACTGTGCGCGATATTGATCCAAATCATAGAATTTACAGTGCAGAAGGAGGCCATTCAGCCCATCGAGTCTGCACCGGCTCTTGGAAAGAGAACCCTACCCAAGGTCAACACCTCCACCCTATCCCCATAACCCAGTAACCCCACCCAACACTAAGGGCAATTTTGTACACTAAGGGCAATTTATCATGGCCAATCCACCTAACCTGCACATCTTTGGACTGTGGGAGGAAACCGGAGCACCCGGAGGAAACCCACGCACACACGGGGAGGATGTGGGCCACTTGATGATGCCATTGAAGATTGCTAATGCTTTTGCTGCTGGTGTGGTGAGTGCTGCATGCCATGGCACGTCCTCGCAGGTTAAACACGCTGGAAGTCAAGATGTTCATCTGCACTTCAAGCGCCAGTGGAATATGTGGATGCCAGGATTTGGTTCTGATTGGATTGGGCAGTGTGGGAGGGCCTGCTGACTCCTGAATGGAGAATGGCATTGATACGTGGAATAAGTCACACATCGATGGACAGATCATTTCTTTGACAAAGTTCTGGACATGATAAAACATTCTCAGGCTTATCCTCATTTTTGTTAAGGAATCTGTGAGGGGTAATACCGTTAGTTTTTTTGTGAAAATGAGCCGGAAAAGCTTTGCTTTGGTACCAATATTGAACAATGACGTTTCCTTGTTAAATAGTTCATGCGAAATGTCGCATGTTACACAGTTGATTTTCAAATCTTTGTTAGTGTTGACTGTTTAATGAACAAAATATTCTCAAGAGGTTTCTCGTGTGTACATGTGCCATGTCTGAGATGAAGATTATTGCATCACATTTCAATCAAACTCTGAAGCCTGAACAGTTTACCTGAACTCTAAAAGCGTCAGCATTATAGAGGCAGCAGCCAACACTCAAGAGCTGAGTTTCAGTACTGGGCATATCCTTGGACCAAAGGGTGAGTGTGTGGATCAGGGGAGGGCACGGTCTCCCTAATGTTCCCAGCAGGAGTCTGGGATCTAGGGGATCCTGATATGGCCAGGGGTGAGTGTGCTGAGCAAGGTTTCCCAGCACAAATGGCTCACTTGATGGCATTCTGAGAGAAGGTGGGTCAGTCATAAGGTTGGGAGTGTCATGTGAGAGTACCTTTAAGAAATGGGTGTTTATAAATGGGTGCGTATATAAATATCTGTAGTGAGAGTACCTTTAAGAAATGAGTGATTGTTACTTTTGTTTTAGGCTGTTTGCTGCAGGTGTTTTTTCGTTTCGTATTCAGTGTTGGAGCTGAAGCCAGACCAAGCAGGTGTACTGCTGTTCTCTCTGCCATCAAAAAACTATCTCTTGATCATTTGGTGAATTCAGAATTATAAATGTTCTCAGTAGTGAATGTAAACCTAATGTGCTTCTGTTGAAAAGTGTTTCTTCTGTCTCTGATGTTGTTTGGGAAGTTATTAAGGATTACTTAGTGTTGTATTCTTTGGGGGTTATATTTGAATTAATGGTTGCTAAGATGTTCACAGTATGTTTCAAAAAGGTTAACTTGAGTTCATAGAAAAAACATTGTTTTGCTTTAAAAAATACTTTTCCATTTCTGCTGTACCACACCTGTAGAGTGGGCCGTGTGCTCCCCATACCACAATCTATTGAATGTTGTGGGTCAGGTGAACTCCATGATATACTTTGGGGTTCTCTAAACCCAGGCCCATCTAATTGATAACCAGTCCCTCTTCTGCTTCAATTCCTTTGCAAGAATAACAATATGGCTTGTTATGTCGTTCTCACAAAGGCAGCCCTCACGGTGCCAATGGCAGTTCAGGTGGCCAGATGCCAGAGAAGGCTGCAGCAGGTTGGAGGTGCAGGGGGCTGCCACACACCATGAAGAACCCACCATCCATCAGGGCAAGGAGGAACCAGTGGAGGACACCAGCGATGGCCCAAGATATACAGGCGTGGTTAGTCTTTCAAGGAGATGACGGACAGCATGTGCCATAGGAGACTCCATCTCAGTGAAGAGACAGTGCGGCACCTATCCACATCCTCATGGACTTGGCACCCCATGGGGGGGGGAAGACACCCACTCCCGATGGCTGTGAAGGTCACCGCAGACCTGAAACTCTCTGCCACTGGTCCCTTCCAGGGCTCGAGCGGGGAATTGTGTGGCATATCACAAGCTACAGCCCTCAAGTGCATCCGTGAGGTCACAGATGCCCTTTCTTCCCGGGCATCAGGCTTTGAGCTGGACAAGGCCCACCATGATTCCCGGCTACAGAATTCTCCATCACCAATGGGATGCCCCAGATCCAGGGGGTAATTGTAGCATGCGTGTTGCTGTATATCAGGAGTAACAGGTTTTAATAATGAACACTCAATATTTCCATTTTCCCTAGCTACATCTAGTGCAACCGCACCCCCCCCCCCCCCCCCCCCCCCCACTGCCCAGTGCTCCCATTGCTCAATCAGTGCTCCTCAATCTTCTTGATCATGCGTGGTCCACTCTCGCTAGGTTTTTCCCACATGATGCCCATCAGAGGTGGAGGAAGCCTCCTGTTTTTGATGCATTGTGGCCTTTGATGCCCTTGGCGGATATCCTCTGGGGCCTGGAGCTGGAGGGCCCTAGCCAACTTACGGGTGTCACTGGCTTCACCGTGCCATCTTGTTCTGCCCGCTGACCTTGAGATACGCGGAGTCTGGATGTGGGTGAGGGGGGGGGGGGGGGGGGTGGGGAGATTCGGATGGACTGGAGACCGCCATCGTCTCCTTGGTGGAAGGCCCTGGGTTGGCCTCCAGTGCTTTTTCCTCCCTGATGGTGGCCATAGGTCCTGACATAATATACACGGTATATCATGGTGCAGGCACACACTGATGGACACACACAGGGACCAATCAACATGTACAAACACCGCAGCCAATCACCAGTTAGAATACACACACTATAAAGGCAGAGGGCACCACGGTTCCCGCTCATTCTGGGTGCTGCCTCTGAGTGTAACAGGACTCACAGCACGTGCTGAGAGAATCAACTGGTTCGGACAAGGCTTAGGTCTCTAGTTCAAGTTAGCATTATTTAGACCCACAGTCATCGTGTGTTAGTTAGTTAGAAGTAGTTAATAAAATTGAGTTGAACCTTCATCATGTTGGAAGTGTCTGTTCATCTCTCAAGTCTACACTAGCCAACACTTCAGTGCCCAGTGGTCTCTATGCAAGGGACGGGCAGCTGGAGTGTGTTGCACAGGCCTCTGAGCCATCTGGCTCTGCCAGTTCTGGCACCTCCCCATGGTCTGTAACATGGTGTCAACGTCCTCAACAGTACTCCTCAGTGATTGGCTAGGTCAGAGAAGGCAGAGAGTAGCAGAAGAAGGGTGCTTTTCTAATTGGAGGCTTGTGACTAGTGATGTTCCGCAGGGATCAGTGCTGGGACCTTTGCTGTTCGTAGGATATATAAATGATTTTAAGGAAAATGTAACTGGTCTGATTAGTAAGTTTGCAGACGACACAAAGGGGTGGAATTGCAGATAGTGTGAGAACTGTCAGAGGATACAGCAGGATTTAGATCGTTTGAAGACTTGGGCAGAGAGGTGGCAGATGGAGTTTATTCCGGACAAATGTGAGGTAATGCATTTTGGAAGGTCTAATGCAGGTAGGGAATATAGTGAATGGCAGAACCCTCAAGAATATTGACAGTCGGGCAGCACGGTGGCGCAGTGGGTTAGCCCTGTTGACTCATGGCGCCGAGGTCCCAGGTTCGATCCCGGCTCTGGGTCACTGTCCGTGTGGAGTATACACATTCTCCCTGTGTTTATGTTGGTTTCGCCCCCACAGCCCAAAGATGTGCAGTCTAGGTAGATTGGCCATGCTAAATTGCCCCTTAATTGGAAAAAATGAATTGGGTACGCTAAATTAAAAAAAAAGAGTATTGACAGTCAGAGAGATCGAAGTGCATAGATCCACAGGTCACTGAAAGGGGCAACACAGGTGGGAAAAGGTAGTCAAGAAGGCATATGCATGCTTGCCTTCATTGGCCCGGGCATTGAGTATAAAAATTGGCAAGTCATGTTGCAGCTGTATAGAACCTTAGTTAGGCCACACTTGGAGTATAGTGTTCAATTCAGGTTGCCACACTTCCAGAAGGATGTGGAGGCTTTAGAGAGGGTGCAGAAGATATTTACCAGGATGTTTCCTGGTATGGAGGGCATTAGCTATGAGGAGGTTGAATAAACTCGGTTTCTTCTCACTGGAACGATGGAGTTTGAGGGGCGACCTGATAGAGGTCTACAAAATTATGAGGGGCATGGACAGAGTGGATAGTCAGAGGTTTTTTCCCAGGGTAGAGGGGTCAATTACTAGGGGGCATAAGTTTAAGGTTTGAGGGGCAAGGTTTAGAGGAGATATACGAGGCAAGTTTTTTACACAGAGGGTAGTCGGTGCCTGGAAACCGCTGTCGGAGGAAGAGGTGCAGGCAGGGACGATAGTGACGTTTAAGGGCATCTTGACAAATAGGATGGGAATAGAGGGATATGGACCCCAGAAGTGCAGAAGATTTTAGTTTAGACGGGCAGCATGGTCGGCACAGGCTTGGAGGGCCGAAGGGCCTGTTCCTCTGCTGTACTTTTTTTTGTCATTTGTTCTTCCCTCTGCAGTGGCCAGGCAATTTCCATTTGCATCTGGGACACGCCCCTCAGTGACTGGGCCATGATGTTGAGACCGGCAGCCATGGTCATCACAGACTGAGACATGCCATGGGCACAACCACTCAAGACACTGATTTTGTGCTCTACGCTTTCGACTGCGGTCGCCACCTTGGCAGTGTTAGCCTCGGTGCCACCCATCCTCTCCTATGCCCATAGCCTTTGGGATTCATCTCATTGGTTATGCATTCACTGGAGGATCGCTGACATCCCCTCCTGAATCTCCCGGCTTTGTCCTACCATCTGCATCAGCTCTGGGATAACCCTGTCCAGAGGCTTGGCATCTGACTGGGACTCAGCTGAGTCCTGGGATCCAGCAGACTTCCGACTACTGACCTCCTTGGGTGTTCCTGCCTCCACCTCATGTGCATCAGCAACTGTATGGTGTTTCCCAGATAGTGTCCCCGAAGCCTGTCCACTAATTTAGCTCACCGAGGTGTAGGTCTGTACGCTGGTGGAAGTTGGGGGAGATGGCTGTGATGTCTCGATGGTGATCTCATAGAATCATAGAATTTACAGTGCAGAAGGAGGCCATTCGGCCCATCGAGTCTGCACCGGCTCCTGGAAAGAGCATCCTACCCAAGGTTAACACCTCCACCCTATCCCCATAACCCCACCCAACACTAAGGGAAATTTTGGACACTAAGGGCAATTTATCATGTCCAATCCACCTAACCTGCACATCTTTGGACTGTGGGAGGAAACCGGAGCACCCGGAGGAAACCCACGCACACACGGGGAGTATGTGCAGACTCCGCACAGACAGTGACCCAAGCCGGAATCGAACCTGGGACCCTGGAGCTGTGAAGCGATTGTGCTATCCACAATGCTACCGTGCTGCCCTCGGATTTCTCCTCCGAAATGGTCTCTAGGATGCCGGGGCTGAGGGGAACAATTCCTGATGGCCCGGCCGCGTCCCATAGAGTTCCTGCGGGAGAATGGACATGTGGCCAGTGAGAGGGGACAAACTTTTTGTCTGACATGAATAGTTCACTTGAGACCAGTCATCTGTGTGAAAGGGCAGTAGATCCTTACCTCTGTGGCTCAGGCCAACCTCATTGTCAGTGACTGCTCTCTCCACGGTCAACCTAATGATCTCCAGAGCCCGTTCCACATAGACGGTGAGGACTTGGATCTCTGGGACTCCGCTCATCGCCTTGGCCCTTTCACGCTTATTATGGGCAAACTTCTCCTGCGGGGGAAATAGAGAAGGCTATGTGAGCCTTGCGCTTGATGAATCGGTGGGGAGGGAGGAGTCTATAGCAGGGGTGGGCAGTACAACTGGACAGGGAAGGAGCTGTCCTGGTGGGTGCCAGAGAATGCTGAGGAATAAGCATGAAGATCAGATGTGGGGAGGCTGTGAGATGTCAGCCAGTGATTTGTGGGGGTGGGGGAGGAGGGGGACGTCAGGAACTGATGCCAGGAGAGAGGTGATTACTTACCCTTGCAGCTGTGGAGGTTATTGGTCTTCTCCCGTCATTGGACTCTGGTCCTCCTGGTCATGCTGCCTGCACTGACAGCTGCTACCATTGCCTTCCAAGCGGGATTGGTGGCTCTGCTGCTGGCCCTCTGACCCCCCCCCCCCTCCCCAGGGGAACAGGATGCCCGTCTCATTCATATCGTCGAGAAGCCTGTTCAGGTCAGCATCCCCAAAGTGAGGAGCAGGTCTGCGAACTGTTGTGCTCGTATGTTGATGGGGGTGAGCGATGTGACTCACCGTTTAAAAGCAGTTCCCCTTGTTCGTGGTGAAATGCTGAGGTGCGAGTCTGGCGAGTCAGACGGCGAGATAGCCAGTAATGGATAGGCGCTCGTGGGGGTCCATTTTCAACACTAAGTGCCATTAAATGCGGGCCATAATCTCGCCAACATTGCCATCAAGAAATACCCCGAGAATATCGCCCAAAATGACACTTCGATATTTTTCCATTACATTGCGCCCGGGGATATACTTCCTGTGATCGGCGTTGAGCAGAATTCAAACTATTATCATCTACATTGCACTGTGATCTCCAAAACCCTGCCCCACTTCACAGAAGTGCACTATTCCAGTGGGTAGCTCCAGTGAGGAGTAGGCAAACTGGTCAGCATCTGTCATCATTAATATCTGCCCTCTAATATGTGCATCTTATTATGTTGCTGGCAATCTGCATTATGCTTATTCTGAGTGAAAAATGGAGACTCTGGTTTTTACTCAAAAATATGAGTTACATGGTTGTGATTATTGTGGGATATACAAAGGATGATTCGAGATGCATGGCAACTAATCAACTGAAGCTCAGTGTGAGTAACCTTGAGATGAATTCCTTTCAGTAAGCTTTAAAGTCAAAAGATCAGAAAACAAATCAAGGCTGTGTGTAATAATTCCAGGAGTCGCGGAGTTAAAGGCCAAACTGGATTATTTTAAACTGGAAATAAAGCCGGTACCACGGACACAAAGCAAATGTGCCAGCCCAGGACTATCGGGAACTGCCTGTCCGGGTCTGGGAGCTTCACAAAGATGCTGCTAACGGCCCCAGCTGGGAGGGACTCTGCCCGCTCATCATGGCAACTCGTATTCTACGAAGCCCACGTGGAGATCGATCAACGATCTTCCACGGTCGTTTTGAGGGTTATCACGTCCCCCCCCCCCCCCTCCCCTCCTCATGTCCAGGTCAACCCTCTCGCTCCCGTGGCGATGAGGCCTCTTTCGTCACTTGGCACAAGATCTCGAGTCGGTGGCAAATGGAGCTGGATCAGGGAGCATGAAGCAGACTGGAGATTGTCCTTTTTGAGCCCTGAAGCGCCACAGGCTCTTCTTTGGTGCTGACCTCCGGTGGAGGATCAATCTCCTCAGCCTCCATTTCAGACAACAAATCTTCATTGTCGGAGGGAACGATTTTCGGGTCCCGCATAGGCTGAGTTCCGTCGCCGGAAATAGTCGCTACAGTCGTCAAGGACGTTGTCTCTTCTGAAATCGTCTCCACTGGAGTAGGTTCCCTGCTTCTCGGGTGGCCCAGGTAATTTTTCGCAGCCTTCTCTTGGGCTTTGACTTTGTAAAAAACCATCCCAGCATGACTCCTGGTCAGTTTAATGCCATTTGACTTCATAAATGACTGAAATTCTCCAGTGATAAAGGGAGTGCCCTTATCAGATATGAGGACCTCTGGAATGCCGTGAGTACAGATAATTTGCCGGAGATTTTCTATTGCTGCATGTGACATCGTGGAGGACATACTTTTTAAAGAACATAGAGTGCAGAAGGAGGCCATTCGGCCCATCGAGTCTGCACCGACCCACTTAAACCCTCGCTTCCACCCCATCCCCGTAATCCAAGAACCCCTCCTAACCTTTTTTGGTTACTAAGGGCAATTTATCATGGCCAATACACCTAACCTGCACGTCTTTGGACTGTGGGAGGAAACCGGAGCACCCGGAGGAAACCCACGCAGACACGGGGAGAATGTGCAGACTCCGCACAGACAGTGACCCAGCTGGGAATCGAACCTGGGACCCTGGCGCTGTGAAGCCACAGTGCTAATCACTTGTGCTACTGTGCTGCCCATCCCTGTACTTCTAACCATTTTGAGAGGGCCTCAACCAGAATAAGAAACATCAATCCCAAGAGTTGGCCAGCGAGGTCCACGTGCACCCGTACGCATGGTCCTCCTGGCCATTCCTATGGGTGCAAAGAGGTGAAGGTGGGAACTTCTGGTTCTCTTGGCAACAGGAGCACTGCTTCAACAGATTCTCAATATCTGCACCAAGCCCTGGGCAACAGTTTAGCTCCTTGCAAGCATTTTCATCATGGATACCCTGTCCATTGTGTAATTCCATCAGGATTGGGCACCGACCTGGGTGGGGGACGACGACACAGGTGGGGTCCTTCTGGGTTTATGCTTGAATTTGCTTTGTGGATAATGGCAAGGCATCCAGTAAGCTCAAGGCGATGATGACTTCTTCTGATGCTGGCAAAGGGGGTCAAGTTTGTGGGCAGCGGGAGACAACTCAGGGCATTTGCGTTGACAATGTGGGTCCCTCGGTGCTGCTGGAGAGAGAATTCATGGCCCTGAACAATAATGCTGATCATTGGATCTGAACCGAGACAATGTTGGGGGGGCGGTGGGGGGGAATAATTTTCTCCTCTTTGAGAAGGCCCAGAAGGGGTTTATGGTCTCTTACTATTGTGAAATGTTGGCCGTAGATATGTGGGTGAGCTTTGTTCACCTCAAAAATAACCAATTCTTCCTTCTCACCTGGGATAAGCGTCTTTCTGTGTCCAACAAGGTCCTCGACGCATTTGGGAGATGCGGACTACTGGTCTCTCGGCGCCATCGTCCCATCGATGGGAAAGGGCTGCTCTACTCCATATGGAGAGGCATCACATATTAATACCAGAGACACTGGAAGGTCTGTGCCCCAACAATGGAGATGGCAGCTCCCATATCCATCTCCATTGATAGGGAATGGCTATTGATAGAGTGTTTTCTTTATTGAGGTATCCTAGTGTACCCAATTAATTTTTTTCCAATTAAGGGGCAATTTAGTGTGGCCAATCCACCTACCTTGCACATCTTTGGGTTGTGGGGGTGAAACCCATGTAAACACGGGGAGAATGTGCAAACTCCACACGGACAGTGACCCAGAGCTGGGATCGAACCTGGGACTTCAGCGCTGTGAGGCTACAGGGCTAACCCACTGCATCACCATGCTGCCCTTATTGAGGTATCCTTAGGGGTGATTATGCAGTTCAGCTGCATCATTGTGCTCTATATGGGCTGATACACTTGCAAGGCCGGGCCTGAGGTGGCTTTTGCTTGCGGCCTGGGTGGTCCATGTACTGCTGATTCTAGCCTTGCCTGGGTCTTGTCTTTTGGCCACACTTACAGCAGTCTTGCAGCTGACACTTGTAGTCCTCCGGCGAGGCTTCTCTGGTGCTTCTAGGATTATCCGTCTCTCTTTTGAGATGCCCGAATGTCCTGTCTGGATGTTGAGTTGGTGGTGTGTGAGGCACATGGGAGTCTTCACTGGGAATGCTAGCTTTTCTCAATGAGAATCCTCCCCATCCCCCAACCTGAGAATGCTACTGTCTATCGTCCCTTGGAGATCTTGGGTCCTTTTCTCCATGTTCTCCAAAAATAGCTTTTTGAGGTCGAGGGTGGGTTCTGCCAACAACCTATTTTGTATAGCGGGCAGCGCGGTGGCGTGGTGGTTAGCACAGCTGCCTCACAGCACCGAGATCCCAGGTTCGATCCCGGCTCTGGGCCACTGTCCGTGTGGAGTTTACACATTCTCCCCGTGTTTGCATGGGTTTCACCCCTCACGACCATAAGATGTGCAGGATAGGTGGATTTTACCACGTTAATTTGCCCCTTAATTGGAAAAAATGAACTGGGCACTCTAAATTTACTTTTTAAAACCTTTTTTTTGTATAGCAACATTATTGATCCCATACATCCAGGGATGGATCAAACTCGCAGTATTCAGGCAGCTTCCTTAATCTTATCAGGGATTCTATCACGGGTTCCCCAGGCTTCCTCCCAGCTGTGTTGAATTGGTAACACTGGAGGATTAAGGATAGTTTTGAGTCATAATGGTTCTTTACTAGATCCACAAGCTTGTTGAACGTTTTAATGTCGAGGGTTGTAGATAAGATAAACTCCTAATAATTCTGAGCGTCATGGGCCTGCATGCTGTCAAAAGTATTACTTTATGTCTGTCATCCCCTTCTCTGCCGTTGGCACGGAAGAAGTAGGGCATGCGTTCAGCACACTGAGGCTAGTCCTCCATGTCCATATCATAAGGCTCGAGCTTCTGAAACAAGGGCCTTCCAGGTTTTTCTTTTTGCTGTGTTTCTTATTAGAGTTGTCATTGGGGAGTTTTGAAAAAGCTGCTCAGAATCCCATGCTCAATCCTCGTCGCCAATGCAATAATTCCAAGAGGCGGGGATTTAAAGGCCAACTGGTTTATTTTAAACTGAAAATAAAGCCACTACAGCAGCACACAAATCAAACTTCCCTCTCCAGGACTATAGGAAACTACTGTTCTGGGTGTGGGAATTACATTTAAAGGTTCTGCTAATGGCCCCCAATCACCACCCAATCACCTCGGGAACTCATATACTACGAAGCCCACGGGGTGATCAATCAACGATGCCCCGTGGTCACCGTGAGGGTTAACACACTGTGTCTTGAAATTCTGCTGCCCTTATTGTTACAATGGTGAAACTGCTTCAGAAATACTTAATTGGACGTAAGGTGCGAAAGGGATGTCCTGTGGGCATGGCAGGCATTATACAAATGCAAGGCTTTCTTACTTTCAGTCATGGCCTAGTTTATCGTGAAATATTCTGCATTTTCTAGTCTATTTTAGGTCCCTATAGCTTACAAATTCCGCATAGTCCAACTCAAACAACTGCTAATGGTCGCTCCATTTCAGGAAAGGGATCTGGGTCTATCTCAGTTACAAAGTAAGAGGAAAGGATTGCTGTAGAACAGTTATTTTGTTGTAGGGATTACCTCAAAGCTGCTGTTTGGCGATGCTGCATAATCCCATTGATGAACAGCAGAAAGCAACGACATTGATGAAATGCATCTTTGAAAAGAATGGATGCCAGGGGAAAAGAAGATTACAGCAACGTACAGCTGGATTGTGTCCCAATTGGTCAGTGAAAATACAGTTGTCGCAACAGACAAATCCATTGATACTTTCTGGAGCTGAAATGTGTAAATAGGTTCATTTATTTTGGTATGTGCACTGAGTGCATATCAGAACTTCTGGGATGCTGCATGTGATTTTAAAGTTATTAATTGAAATGATCTGAAAATCATTCACAAGGTGTGCCCAGATTCCTAACTTATGATGTCAGTGGCCAAAGTTCTCCAGTATAAGAGCAAAGCTGACAAATTATTGCCCAGACTGATTGATCCGTAACAACGTTCAATGCTGACGGCCTCACCATTATTCTTACTGCAGAATTCAGGTCATGGTAGTTTATAACTGAGCCATATTGCATTGAAAACAAAAGCAAAACATTGCCGAAGCTGGTGCTCTGCAATTAAAACAGAAAACGCTGGAAATATCTCAAGAGGGAAAGAAAAACAGAGTTGCGGGCAAGATGACCGTCCCCGACTCAGCTGGGCGAGATCCAGATTTAGATATTTAAGTGAGCCTAATGGCTCACTAAATTATGGCGCCGCCCGATTCTCCCGAGGCCCGGGAATGAACGCCCGTGCATGGGAGACCTCGCCATCGTGCCGTTTCGCACTAGTTCACACAAATGTGGGCCAGGCGTAACGGCATCTGGAGGCCCCTAGTTGATCGGGCTCAGGGCGGGGTTGTGCTTGGCACTCCTGCTGCCACCCAGACACCTTGGCACTATCAGCCTGGCACTGCCAGTCACGCACCTCAGCAGTGCCACCCTGGTGGGGAGATGGAGGAGGTCAAGAGACCGGGGCTTGATTTACAAATGGCCAGAAACAAGACCTAATTGACAGCGGGGTCATTCTCAGCACTGCAGGCACTGAGGAACACCCCGCTATTTGCGCCCAAAACAGAACTCTGTTTTTTGGGCGTTAAATCGTGCCGAACATTTTCTTCTCCATCATATTCGACTCAAACTATAACTCTCTTTCTGTTTCCACAGATGCTGCTGGACCTCCTAAATCTTTTTCCAGCACTTTATGTATTTAAAAGAGCTTAGTATGTGGGGAGGTCCGGGGGTTGGAAGGCTCCCTGCAATCATTCTTACAAAATTGTTGGGAGTTGGAGGACAATGACATATATCGTAACCAGCAGCTTTGAGTTATTCTTGGCGTGGAAAGAGAAGAATTTTGCCATGTTCCAGATTCCCACTTCCCTTCCTGTTCCCTCTCATTGCAAACTTCTTTAAAGGAAAATGCATTTGATGCAGTTGGGTGAGTGAGAACTTTATTCAAACATGATGTAAATGAACTCATAGGAATTCTAGGAATGCTTAATAATAATCTTTATTAGTGTCACAAGTAGACTTACATTAACACTGCAATGAAGTTACTGTGAAAATCCTCTCGTCGCAGCCTGTTTGGGTACACTGAGGGAGAATTCAGAACTTCCAATTCACCTAACAAGTACGTCTTTTGTGACTTGTGGAAGGAAACTGGAGCGCCCAGTGGAAATCCATGCAGACACGGGGAGAACGTGCAGACTCCGCACAGACAGTGGCCCAAGCCAGGAATCAAACCTGGGTCCCTGGCGCTGTGCAGCAACAGTGCTAACCATTGTTCTTCCGTGCTGCCACAACTGATTGACAAGTGTTGCCATTGACACAAGTCATCTTTTGGACATGAGTTTTTAAAGATTTGAATTCTGATTACTGCGTTCATAACTCCAGAAATGTACGTCACACTCTGTTCTCCTCAGTCCCTGATCCACCAGCCACCGTCATCCATAATGATCTTCCACGAGTACCTACCTATGCTTTAAGACACCGGGCTAGTATGAGGATCAGAGAAATACAACTAGTTGGGTCACGGCCATGCTCAGTAAAGGTCCCATGTGTTTGAATTATTAAGCCCAGTTCCTGAAATATTGTTGATTATATATATTCTATTTTACCTCCGTGATAACATTTTGGAGAACTCGTTGAAGATGAGATCGGAAGCAGTTGTGCATGATGCAGGTCCAAGGACAGTTTAATTCCCTCTAACAATCAGATCTTGAGGAGATACTGACATGCCAATCATCTTCCACTGCTTTGTAACCTGCAGTCCTGCCTTTCAAAACATTAGACCACTGGGGTGGAAACACAAAGCTATTTGCCTGATTGTTGCTGATTGGATTCATTGTAATGGAACAATAACAGAGCTGGCAGTGGGATTGCAGGCTTCTGGGAACTGAAGATGTAATGTACACATGGTAACAAAGAAGGAACACAATAATGTTTTGATTGGGATTGTGGAGTTCATTAAGGACTGCCAGCTTGAGTCAGTGGATCTTTGATGAAACACTAATATGCTGCCATTCACTTGAAGAAGTCTTTGCTAACTGTAAGAACCATTCCCTGGGTTTGCTGTTGTTGACCCATTTAATCAATTACATGTCTGCAGCTGCCCAGTCACCAGCATAAATTTGATTTTACAACTGAATGTGCATAATTGTAACTTGCTGTAACCTGTCACATCATGTCTATAAAATATAATTAATTCCACAGATTGTACTTTACTGCTTATAAACTAAGGAAGCACAATCAATCAGACATCTGTTTAAGAGACTGTTAAAATTCAATAAAACAAAATGTGTAGAAGATAGTCTAAATATGAATTGCAGTGTATTGTTGAGAAAAAAGAATCTGCATGGAGATTCGCAGCAGGCAGCAATGATTAAACTAACTGTATGTACACCTCCTCGGCAGAGAGGGCAGCAGAGGGGATAATATAACAAGATGCTCAGATATTGCAATGCAAGGGAAGGGGGAAGCTGGAATGTTACCAAATTTTACATTGTGCTATTTCCATGTCAGGAATACCTAAAAGCTCCCTCCCTAATTAAAAAGCTCAGCCACTAAAATGTAAAATGGTGCGTGTACATATGTTCCCAGAATACAATATGACTGAACAAACATAATCAATACCTGCAAATTTAACAGGTTGGTTTGTTTTTATTGTAACACAAATCTCAAATATATATGACTGATATTTAGAGTAATTTACATGTAGATAAATGTTCTTCCTTCACATTAGCGTGTTTAACAAAAATATCATAATTTGACAGGAAACAAACAATTTTGTTTTCTTCTTCCTCTCTACATATTTCGAATTGACCCATCTGGTTTCTTTATCCTTCTGTCAGTTATCATCTTCCATATTCATTTGCTCTCTCAACAACTCTGGCTATGTCAAAGTTGAACTTTGAATTTGATTATCAACTCCACTTAATGGATTATGACATTAATTTGTCTTCATCAAACACCCTGGCTCACTTTGCTTCATTGGTGGAACCTGTATCTGTGGCAAACTTTCAGTTTCTTTGTGACTTTTGCTTTTTTTTCAGATTTTCTTTTTTGGGTTTTTTTATTTGTTCATGGGATGTGGACATCACTGGCTGGACCAGCATTTATTGCCCAACCCTGGGGGCATTTATAAGTCAACCACATTGCTGTGGGTTTGGAGTCACATGTCGGCCAGACCAGGTAAGGACGTCAGATTTCCTTCCCTCAAGGACTTTAGCAAACCAGGTGGGTTTTTGCGACAACCAACAATGGTTTCATGATCATCATTAGACTTTCTATTAGACTTCAAATTCCAGATTTTTATTGAATTCAATTTTCACCGTCTGCCATGGTGAGAGTTGAATCTAGGTCTCTGGATTACTCATCCCGCTACGATACCACAACACCACTTCCTCCCCTACAGTTGTAAGAGGAACTTGGACTATAGAAGGTTTATCATTCTCTCCTTTCAATAGATTGCTTCTTTCAAGCAAATGATTGGCATGAGGGAGCCTCTCTCCAATCTTCACCAGATATGTGAATGCACCTAGTCCATTCACAACTCCAGTCAGATACATCTTATTAGTTTGGTGAACTTCTGACTATTGCTGAATTCTCTAAATTGTATGCCTTGTGTATCGTGACTCATCTTCATTTTATTTTGCTTTTCTCTTACTTTGTGATTAATGGCAGGAAGGCTGAAGAAAACTAAGATTTGTCCTGAGATCATTTTACTCTCCCTCACCAGTAGGTTTGTAGTTGGGCTGTGGGGAGTATGAACTATCATAAATGGTTTTTTGTTGGGTTGAAGTTGATGGTAGGAAGTTCCCTGTAATAATAATAATCTTTATTAGTGTCACAAGTAAACTTACATTAACACCGCAATGTAGTTACTGTGAAAATCCCCTGGTCACCACACTCAGGCGACTATTTGGGTACACTGAGGGAGAATTCAGAATGTCCAAATCACCTAACAAGCACCTCTTTTGGCACTTGTGGGAGGAAACTGGAGCACCCGGAGGAAACCCACGCAAACACTGGGAGAACATGCAGACTGCGCACAGACAGTGACCCAAGCCAGGAATAGAACTCGGGTCCCTGGCGCTGTGAAGCAACAGTGCTAACCACTGTACTACTATGCCAAGGGGGAATCCTAAAAATAATCGGGTTTAGGCCATGGGTGGAAAGGCAGGGTTGTCTCCATCGAAAGCCCCATGTTAACATTGGGAGCTCCCTCTTTAAGGTCTGGTAACTGCTGGTCTATTTTGCAGATTGGCCTACTTATATTGATGACAACTGCTGAGGTGACCAAATTTTAGAATGTGTCAGACTTCTAGGCGAAGGGTGTTGTGTTATAAAAAACAGAAAATGCTGGAAAATCGCAGCAGCTCTGGCAGCATCTGTGGAGAGAGAAGCAGAGTTAATGTTTAAAGTCGGTGTGACTCTCTTCAGAGAGTGTTGTGTTGTGTAGAGTACAGGAGAAATGGGAAATGACTGAAGAAGGGCCACAGGGGAATGAGATTTATGTTGAAATATTGATGCTATATCCATGCGTACTTCCTATCTCTGCTTCTCAGCTGCACATCATGTCCAATATGAACATAACTAACAAAGCCATAATATTGAATTTATTTCTGAAATAACGCAGAACATTTTTCACAATTATTCATGTTATTGGTTGCTAAGCTATGGCATAAACCTACATGGCTGTATTAACTTCAGTAATTCTCAAGCAAACATTAGCAGATCTTCGAGACATTTTATGTTTCCTAATGGCCTTCAGAATTAAGCCCACCTAAGCACAGATAATTGAATGACCTAGAAATGTGTGTTCCTCTCATAAGAGGCTGAATGAATAAAAACATGAACATTGACCCTTCCTGAGCACCTTGCCTCTAATTAATAAACATATCAAAGAAAAGAAACAGCACTTATTCAGCACTAAAGCAGTATCTCCTTACCATAAGACATACTTTGGAATTTTACAGTTATAGCATTCACTGCAGAAATATTGACACAGAGGATGAATAAAAATTAAAATCATTTCTTGACTCCTGGAGCATTACAGAAAACTTTGATGATAATTGCATTGAGTTCAAAGTTACATTTGATAGATATGGAACCGGTAGAACTTATATTTGCCCATGCATGTTATAATTACAGTTTATAGGGCAGCACAGTGGTGCAGTGGGTAGCACTGCAGCTTCATGGTGCCGAGGTCCCAGGTTCGATCCTGGCTCTGGGTCACTGTCCGTGTGGAGTTTGCACATTCTCCCTGTGTTTGCGTGGGTTTCGCCCCCACAACCCAAAGATGTGCAGGGTAGGTGGATTGGCCACACTGAATTGGGTACTCTAAATTTATTTAATAAATAAATAATTAATTACAGCTTATTAAGCAAAAGCACTGAAAGATTTATTCACCAGTTATCATGACTCTCAAAACGCACTTGGACTTCTTATCCATTCATTGTTTCGCAGTGCATTGAGCTCCCAAGTATTATATTGAACATAATTGTCCTGTAAGCTGAATTATTCGCTGCAATAGCAAAAATGGGAAATTAGACTTGACTTTGTTTAATTTAGTAACAATTCTTACAACATCAGGTTAAAGTCCAACAGGTTTGTTTCAAATCACGAGCTTTCGGAGCACTGCTCCTTCCCCAGGTGAATGAAGAGGTATGTTCCAGAAACATATATATATAGAGACAAAGTCAAAGATGCAAGACAATGCTTTGAAAGCGAGCATTTGCAGGTAATTACGTTTTTACAGATCCAGAGATTGGGGTAACCCCAGGTTAAAGAGGTGTGAATTGTCTCAAGCCAGGACAGTTGGTAGGATTTTGCAAGCCTAGGCCAGATGGTGGGGGATGAATGTAATGTGACATGAATCCAAGGTCCCAGTTGAGGCCGTACTCGTGTGCGGAACTTGGCTATAAGTTTCTGTTCAGCGATTTTGCGTTGTCTTGCGTCCTGAAGGCCGCCTTGGAGAACACTTAACCGGAGATCAGAGGCTGAATGCCCTTGACTGCTGAAGTGTTCCCCGACTGGAAGGGAAAATTCCTGCCTGGCGATTGTCGCGTGATGTCCGTTCATCCATTGTAGCAGCGTCTGCATGGTCTCGCTGGTCAACAAAGTGCTGTAGACAGACGCTGAAAGATGCTCTCGTAAGAATGGGATATGGCGCTCGACTCATCGATTGACCGTTCCAACGCGCCACAGCAAAAAACTGCACCGACCTCCTCAGAAGACAAACATGGGACACAACCGACAGAGTACCCTTCGTCGTCCAGTAGTTCCCCGGAGGAGGAACTACAACATCTTCTTCGCAGCTTTCAACACGTCATCGATGAAGATGAACATCTTGCTAAGGTCATCCTCACACCCCCACTACTTGCCTTCAAACAACTGTGCAACCTTAAACAAATCATTGTTTGCAGCAAAATACCCAGCCTTCAGAACAGCGACCATGACACCACACAACTCTGCCATGGCAATCTCTGCAAGTTTAGCCAGATCATTGACATGGGTACCACCATTACACGTGAGAACACCGCCCACCAGGTACGCGGTACGTACTCGTGCGACTCGGCCAATGTTGTGTACCTCATACGCTGCTGGAAAGGATGTCCCGAAGCGTGGTACATTGGCGAGACCATGCAGTCGCTGCGACACCAGATGAACGGACAATCCGCGACAATCGCTAGGCAGGAATGTTCCCTTCCAGTCGGGGAACATTTCAGCAGTCAAGGGCATTCAGCCTCTGATCTCCGGGGAAGCGTTCTCCAAGGCGGCCTTCGGGACACGCGACAATGCAAAATCACCGAGCAGAAACTTATAGCCAAGTTCCGCACACATGAGTACAGCCTCAACTTGGATTCATGTCGCATTACATTCATCCCCCACCATCTGGCCTGGGCTTGCAAAATCCTACCAACTGTCCTGGCTTGAGACAATTCACACCTCTTTAACCTGGGGTTACCCCTCTCTCTGGATCTGTAAAGACTTAATTACCTGCAAATGCTCACATTCAAAGCATTGTCTTGCATCTTTGACTTTGTCTATATATATGTTTCTGGAACATACCTCTTCATTCATCTGAGGAAGGAGCAGTGCTCCGAAAGCTAGTGATTTGAAACAAACCTGTTGGATTTTAAACTGGTGTTGTAAGACTTCTTACTGTGCTCACCCCAGTCCAACGCTGGCATCTCCACATCTTGTTCAATTCAGAAAGATTATCCTGAGAAATATCCAGTTCGCCATATATGAGTAATTTGGTTTCTTCATTGTCTTGAACACAATCAGAAGAGATGGGACATGGTCGATGTTTCTTAAATTCATTCAAAAAATACCTTCTATCGGAAAACAGAATTCCAATTCCCCGCCAACCCTTTGGTCTCAAGACTAGATTTTAAAATAGCAACACATCCTGACAATTGATGATAAAACATTGATAAGGGGTCATTTAACTTTTCCAGATTTCAGATGGCTGAAATTATATTGCAGCTTGTGGATGATTCAAAGTTTAGGTTTTGTAATGAACTCCAATTGGCTTTATTGGTTGGCCAATTGGAGTATGAGCTCCCTCAATGATAGCACATTGAGCGGGCCCATATAATCACCTGTGTAGGCTTTGTGAGCAGTCTTAAGTTGACTGGACTGCTAGCAGCACTGTTTGTAGCTGCTCCTGTAATATCGTTATTGTAAATAAATATTGGTGTGGTGACGGAACTCCTGCCTCCCGTGGATTACTACAGTGGCGATGAGGTAAACACGGCAAGCACAGCATCGACAATTGAAAAGCTCAGGGCCTCATTTGCAACACATGGACTTCCGGAGGTATTGGTGTCGGACAACGGAACGGCATTCACAAGTGGGGAATTTGGAAAATTCCTGAAGGAAAACGGAGTCCGTCACATCAAAACGGCCCCTTACCATCCAGTGACCAACGGCCTGGCAGAGAGAGCGGTCCAGACACTTAAAGCGGGACTCAAGAAGTAGCCGGCAGCGTCAATAGACACAAAGCTCTCCCGCTGGCTGTTTGATTACAGGACCACACCGCATTCCACAACGGGCATACCGCCATCTGAACTCTTAATGGGAAGGCGGCTGCGAACGAGGCTGAGTCTCCTTTTCCCAAATTTAACGGGGAAAGTGGAGAAACAACAGGAGGCCCAACGCAGGGGGCATGATAATAGTCAGCAGCAGAGACATTTCCAGATGGGGGCACCGGTTCGGGTCAAGAATTATGGGAATGGACCAACGTGGGTCAAAGGCACGGTAGAGTCCCAAAGAGGGCCCATATCCTATGAGGTTTCAATAGGAGGTAAGGTGCTGAAGAAACACCTAGACCAAATAAGGGCACCAGAACCACACCTGGAGGCAGGCGAAGCAGGACCGTCTCAAGCTGGGATAGCCCAGACGGAAAGGATACCCACACCCCAGCCCCGAGCAATTTCTCCAGACCCCGTCATCCAGTCATCAGAGTCGGAGATGGACACACTTGACGAGGCCACCGCGACACCTCTCCCCGAGGAGGAGGAAGAACAACTTCCAAGGAGGTCGTCAAGGAAAAGGCAGGCACCTATCAGTTACACCCCGCCCACTTCGGAGAACGACCCGGCGGACGACACAGAGGTTACAGACCCAGACATGAGGAGCAGGAAGAAGCTCAGAGGAATGCCAGCTGGCAGGAATTCCTCGGACCTTGGGGGGGAGGGGTGTAATGAACTCCAATTGGCTTTATTGGTTGGCCAATTGGAGTATGAGCCCCCTCAATGATAGCTAATTGAGGGGGCCCATATAATCACCTGTATAGGCTTAGTGAGCAGTCTTAAGTTGACTGGACTGCTAGCAGCACTGTTTGTAGCTGCTCCTGTAATATCGTTATTGTAAATAAATATTGGTGTGGTGACGGAACTCCTGCCTCCCGTGGATTACTACAGGTTTGAAGTGTGGAACTAATCGCAAAGTGGTCAACGATTTCAACACTTCAACAGCCAACGGGATGAAATGCCAGAGTGAATTCCAGATGGGTACATGCTGAAGAGCTGAATGCCACAGATTTTCCTTTATGGAGTTACTGATCATTCATTTCAGTGATACCTCTGGCGACTGTATTCACCCGCTAAACAATACTTTCTGCATTTCAATGAACCTCATTGAATGTAAACCATTTGAGACATCTCTGAACGAGACACGGAGATGTTATTAGAAGTGTAATCCTTTGTTCCTCTTGATAATTTTCCTTCCTTTCCTTCATGGACCATATCATTCTGCAGGAACTGATGTCCTTCCAAAATTCAAACTGCAGTTGCCAAAGTGCTGCTGATATTCTTCCCAGTGAAATTATGCAAATTTATTTTGAAATGTTATTTAGAGCATGGCGAGCTGGGAATGTATGTCCATTAGTTATATTTATTTGAAAACAAAATAAAGCTTTTCATTAATACACACCTTTTCAGAACCACCAGATGTCTCAAAGTGCTTTCCAGCCAAGAAATACGATTGAAGTGTCGCCACTGTTGTAACACAGGAAGCACAGCAGCTAATATGTACACAGCAAACTCCTTTTATTTAACAGAATGTGGGCAGCATTGGTTAAGCCATCATTTACTGCCCATCCCTAATTTCCCTTGAAAAAATGTTTGTTGTTGAAGGTTCTTCTTGAACCACTGCAGTCCCTATATTTTAGGTGCACGCACAGTGCTGTTATGGAAGGAGTTCCAGGATTTAACCCAGTGACAATGAAGGAACGGTGACACATTTCCAAGTCTGGGTGGTGAGTGGCTTCAAGGGGAATTTCCAGGTGGCCATTCTATGTATCTGCTGCCCTTGTCCTTCTAGAGTGTATTGGTTATGAGTTTGGAGGGTGCTGCCGAAGGAACCTTGGTGCATCTTGGTGCACTTTGTAGATGGTATACATTGCTACCACTGTACATTGGTGGTGGATGGAATGAATGTTTGCAGAAGCGCTGCCAGGCATGCAAGCTGCTTTGTCCTGGACAGTGTCAAGCTTCTTCAGTATGGTTGGAGATATGCTTATCCAGGAAAACGGAGTGTATCCTATCATAATCCTGCCTTGTGCATTGTAGATTGGGGACAGGCTTTGGCAAGCGCGCAAGTTAGTTACCTACAGCAGGATTCTGAGTTGCTGACCTGCTCTTGTAGCCACAGTATTTATCTGGCTCATCTAGTTCCGTTTCTGGTCAATGGTAACCCCCTGGATATTGTTAATGGGAGATTCAGTGATGGTATTGCCATTTATTGTCAAGGTACAGTGATTAAATTTTCTCTTGTTGGAAATGGTTATTGCGTGGCGTGAATGTACCTGTCACTTGTGAACTCAAGCCTGGATATTGTCCAGTCTTGCTGAATTTGGTCATTGACTGTTTCAGTGCCTGAGGAGTTATGTAGTCATTGACGAACATCCCTGTTTCTGATTTTACGATGGAAGGAAAGTCACCGATGAAACAGCTGAAGAACTCCAATTGGCTTTATTGGTTAGCCAATTGGAGTATGAGCTCCCTCAATGATAGCTCATTGAGGGGGCCCATATAATCACCTGTGTAGGCTTTGTGAGCCAGTCTTTAGTTGACTGGACTGCTAGCAGCACTGTTTGTAGCTGCTCCTGTAATATCGTTATTGTAAATAAATATTGGTGTGGTGACGGAACTCCTGCCTCCCGTGGATTACTACAAGTTCAAATTATTTTTACTTCCACTTTCAGTCCTTGTGGAATTCTTTTTCAGCACCTCCTTTTCGATTTGTTTATCAGAGTTAGACAATAGGCAGAATTCCGCATGACTGACACCAATTTCATTTTAAATCCATCCAACCAATGCCACATTTAAGAAGTGGTAATGCAAGATGTCTCTCCCAGTTGCCACAGGCAGCACAAGCTTGTTTAACGGGAACATTTCAATGACTGATTGAACCTGCACTGACAGGGAGCCAGAGGAAGATTCTCCGCTGCCATCCACAAGGTAGAACATGTGACATGGAAAAAGGGATTGGAGGAGGTCAGTCTACAGGGTATATTCTGCCCTATATTTTCTCACCAGACAGTCTAGCTGAGAAGCAGCCTCTTTCTGTGGCAGTCCGAAAGCCTCATTGCAGTTTCTCAAGTTATATAAGTTAAGGAGAGGCTTTCCTTTTCCAAATGTTAAGTGGCTTAATATTTGATGTGCCATGGCTTCCAAGTCCATTTTACATAGAAATATTGAAACAGAGAAAATAGGAACAGGAGGAAGCCATTCAGCCCTTTGAACGTGCTCCAACATTCATTATGATCATGGTTGATCAATCAACTCGATAGCCAAATCCCTCCTCCCGCTCCCATATCCGTTGATCTCCTTCACCTCAAGTACGACATCTACCTGCTTCTTGAAAACATACAGGGCGAGATTCTCCGGTCTGCCGGCACCATTTTCCTGCGTGTCGCGTCCCCATGGGCAGCGGGATTCTCTGTTCCTGTTGCCGTCCAATGGGGTTGCCCATTGTGGCCACCCCACACCGTCAGGAAACCCCTGGATGTGGATGTGCTGCCGGCGGCCCGAATGATCGCGCCGACAGAGAATTCTGAAGGCAAATTTTTTGACTCAGCTACTTCCTGTGGTAATGAATTCCACAGGCCGACGGCTCCCTCGGTGAAGAAATTTCTCCTCATCTCTATCCTAAATGGTCTACCTCGTAATCTGGTGGCAGAATTCTATTGAAATGATAATGAGTACCTCACCTTCTGGCTTCGACTGTCCACCATCTACAAGGCATAAGAAGTCTGATTGAATACTCTCCATTTACCTGGATGAATTCAGCTCCAACAACACTCTGGAAGCTCAACACCATTCAAGATAAAGCACCCACTTGATCATACCCTATCTACCAATCAAACATTCACTCCCTCCACCACTGACACACAGTAGCAGCAGTGTTTTACCATTTGCACTGCAGCAACTCACCAAGCCTCCTTCAACAGCATCTTCCAAATCCGCAAGCAGTTCCACCTGGGCAGGCAAGGGGAGAAGACACACAAGAAATTGTAAATACTCCTCCACGCCATGCACCACCCTATCGTGAAACTGCATCTTTGTACCTTCACTGTCACTGAGTCAGAAATCTGGAAATCCCTTGCTAACAACACAATGGGTGCACCTGCATTAGATAGATTGCAACAGTTCAAGAAGGCTTCTTACCACTGCCTTCTCAAGGGCAATTGGGGATGAACAATAAATGCTGACCTTCCCAGAAATGCTCACATTGAAAAATAAAAATAAACTACTTGCAGATATTTTTGGATAGTTCTGAAGATGCCAAATGCTGTGTGGTGGACTGCAATTCTGATAAATAAACAGATACCGTAATAATAAAAAATACAGGTACTGAAGTTGTTCATACTAATCATCATTTGCAAAGTGGGGGCAGTATATTGGCGCAGTGGGTTAGCCCTGTTGCCTCACGGCGCCGAGGTCCCAGGTTTGATCCCGGCTCTGGGTCACTGTCCGTGTGGAGTTTGCACATTCTCTCCGTGTTTGCGTGGGTTTCACCCCCACAGCCCAAAGATGTGCAGGGTAGGTGGATTGGCCATGCCAAATTGCCCCTTAATTGGAAAAAAATTGATTGGATACACTAAATTTAAAAAAAAATAATTTGCAAAGTGTTTTGTACACTTTCAAATGACCTGATCAATTAATGAGAAGTCAGCAGTTTGCAGGTTCTGGCTGACACCAGTTTCAGATCCCAGCAATGGAACTGTAGACAGTGCTTTGTGTTTCTTTGCTGCTAAATGCACTTTCCTATCCTCACTCGGGAGTCTCTAGCTCTACCTTCATGTTTTAGTATTCCAACATGGGTATTCCCGGTTGATGTCTGCTGCAAGTGAAGTGAGCGACACGCTCTCCTGTAGCTGGATGGTCTCACAGTCTCAGACCCTTCTTAACTGTGTCTATGGGAACACAATAGGAAGATACATTTACTGTACTTTGAAAGTCACAGGAGTCATTGAATCTTCTACAGTGCAGGAGGAAGCCATTGAGCCCTATGGGGCTGCATGGTGGCGCAGTGGTTAGCACTGCTGCCTCATGGTGCCAAGGACCCAGTTTCGATCTCGGCCCCAGGTCACTGTCCGTGTGGAGTTTGCAAATTCTCCCCGAGTCTGCATGGGTCTCACCCCCACAGCCCGAAGATGTGCAGGGTAGGTGGATTGGCCATGCTAAATTGCCCCTTAATTGGATAAACATTGGGTTCTCTTGTTTACACTCCTGTATTATCTTGATATATTACGGAGTGTAATATGTGTTACTCAAACCTTGGTCAATGAAGAGATCTTCTGAATCTCAATGTAGAAGACTTGAACTCGTCCAGTAGAAACAAAAGTTTTATTGAGTAACTATAACAATAATTGTGTAAGTTCTTTACTTTAACATTGATACGAGTGATAAGGTTAACAAGATCTAACTATAGCAACTATACGTAACTCCACTAGCCATCTGAATAGCCCTGCTCACAGTGAACCCAAGAGAGAGAGAGAGACACACACAATGTGATTGCTTTTTATACTCCTGTTGGTCCAGCCCTCTAGTGATCATGTGGTGCGACTGATTACACATTAACCCCTATAGGCCCATTCTCCATAACCCCAGTTAAACTGCACATCTTTAGACACTAAGGGGCAATTTAGCATGACTAATCTACCTAACCTGTTCATGTTTTGATTGTGGGAGGAAACTGGAGCACCCGGAGGATACCCATGCAGAACTGGGAGAAACTGCAAACTCCACACAGTCACCCAAGGTCGGAATTCAACCCGGGTCCCTGATGATGTGAGGCAGCAGTGCTAACCATTGGGCCACCGTGCTAACACATTCGCTATTTCTTGTGCCTGCAGATTTGTTAGTCATTATTTGACTGACTAACTGCACAGAATGTGATGGCAATTTGCATTCTAAATATGATTTTCCAGATGATTCTCTTCATAATTAAGTTATATTTCACTAAATATTTTTAAGGAAGACTGTGATAATTCATTTGTAATTTTTGTACTCCCTGATCTACATGTACAATAGTTGGTTTAATTCATTTTAATTTATTGTGGAAATTATACTGTATAATGTTCACCTCCAGTAGAAAGTCAACATATAATCAATCAGGTAGCGCATAATTATTATACAATCAATGAGGTAAGAAAGAAACAATAATTACTTAATGACCGCTGTTGGAAAATCTAACAAATTCCTTGACCATAAATTAAGAAATAATAATTTCTTCAACATTAAGAGCAAATGGTATTTTAAATCATGCTCAGCTATATCCCTTTTAAAAAGTTATTAATTATTGTGACTTAATTAAAATATATGGCAGTCTCCTGCTTATAATATTACTTGTCTAATAACATTGGGCGGTGGACCAAGTGGAGGACGCTCAATCCCTTTGAGTCTGCTTTAGCATTCAATTAGATCGTAGCTGATCTGTCCTGAACTCATTTTACTCGCCTTTGATTCATATTCCTTCCCTCGTAGAAATCTCTCAATCTCAGTCTTAACATTTTCAATTAACTCAGCATCAACAGCCTTTTGGGTGAGAGTGTTTCAGATTTCCACTGACCTGTGTGTGAAAAAATGTTTCCTGATTTTCCTCCTCGGTGACCCATCTTTAATTTTTAGTGCCCCTTGTGCCAGATTTCCCCACCCGAGAGTCTCTCTGTGTCTGCCCAATCAAGTCTGTTGTTTCTTTTAAAGCCCTCGATGCGATCACTCCCCAGCATTCTATTTGCAAATCAACTTTACGCACTCTGTCTTGATAGGTTAACCCTATCAGTCCCGGGTGTCATTCTGGTGAATCTGGACCAGGAAACCAGTCCAATATATCCTTCCTGAGGTGTGGTGCAAAGTATTAAAATTGAGGTCTGACCAAAATTCTATCAGAACTAAATTGTAGTGGTCCGCTCGACAGGTTTCAATCTGCTTAAGGTGAAGGCCAACATTCCATTAAATCTTTGAATTTGTACCAGAGACCCCTGTACATGGACAAACAAACATTTTTGCTCATCCATAGTTCCAACATCTTCCACACAAAGATATTTGGACTGGATTCTACGCCCCGCCGCGCCACATTTCTGTTTCACTCACCGGCGGGATGCTACATTATGCCAGCCGGTCAATGGGGTTTCCCCTCACAGGGAGACCCATGCCGTCGGGAAACCCTTGGGCTGCTGGCAAAATGGAGCATCCTGCCGGCGGAGAATCGAGCACATTTGTCTTTTTTGTGCTTTTTTTTAAATACATTCACGGCATGTGGCAAGGCCAACATTTATTGCCCATCCCTAATAATAATAATCTTTATTGTCACAAGTAGGCTTACATTAACACTGCAATTAATTTACCATGAAAAGCCCCAAGTCACCACATTCTGTCGCCTGTTCAGTTACACTGAGGCAGAATTCAGAATTTCCAAATTACATAACAGCATGTCTTTTGGGACTTGTGGGAGGAAACCGGAGCACCCGGAGGACACTACACAGACACGGAGGAATGTGCAGACTCCGTACAGACAGTGCCCTAAGCCGGGAATCGAACCTGGGATCCTAGCGCTGTGGAGCAACAGTGCTAACCAATGTGCTACTGTGCCGCCCTTGAGAGGTGGTGGTGAGCCGCATTCTTAAACCATTGCCGATAGAAAGTGAGTTCCAGGATTTTGATGCATTGACAGTGGAGGAGCTGTGGTGCAAACCCAAGTCAGGATGGTGTGTGGTTTGGAGGGGATGTGTATGTGGTGGTGCATCTGCTGCCCTCGCCCTTCTGGTAGAGGTTGTGGGTTGGGAGATGCTCAGTGGGCGACCTCACACTTGCCCACAACTAACAGTAGTTTCTGCTGTATTGACCATTCACTTAATCTGTTCCACATCACTTTCTGAAAGTTGTGGTCTCGTCTGCAGAACTGAACATGCCTGCGAAGATAGCACGAATAAAGATACATTACAGTAGATGTAACAATTGGAAAACACATCTGTTTCCCAGATTAGAGCCATTTTTCAGCTGCAGTTTGTAAAAAAAAACCTGCATTTCCTTGAAAGGTGCTCGTGTGTCCAGTATCACATGTTATTCTGTGCAACGTTGGAGACAACTATTGTAATCAGAACATTAAAAAACAGCACGACTGGGAGCAGGACATGGGTAATCTCTTCTGGGACCTGTGTGCACTGTATTTTCATATCTCTGCAAATAAACCTATCAATCCCTAAGCTTCCAGTGTGGTTGTGAACTAAGCACTGGTGATGAGGACTAAGTCGAGCTGCAGACGGCGCCATTTTTGTTGTACCCATTGTCTCTCTGCAGACCTCTGGAGGTGGGTACACTCGCTGTAGCGATGCTGCACTTCGGGAAGCTGGACGCATTTGATGCAGGTGTTGAAGGTTGGTCACAAAATGTTGAGCAGATGCACAATTCTTTTGGGCCAATGTCATTATCGGAGATGAGCATCAGACGGTGATCCGCTTGACGGCCTGTGGGATGCCCATCTTTAGCACGATTAAGTGCCTCACATACCTTGCCGCGGATTTAGTAGCACTTGAGGCAGATCATTTAAACCCCAATCTATCGGTCATCATCCAATGTAACCACTTCAATATGGCCAAGCGGACCCCTGGGAAGTTCTTGGTGCATCTCAGTAAGGCTGCAGAGTTCTGTGAAAATGGCACTGCCCTCTTTGAGATATGCTGGATAAATTGGTCTGCGGCATGCATAATGCAGTGCCCAGGGGAGGTAGCTCACTGAGCCTCAGCTGCACATCAAATGGGCCACGGAAATCGTCCTGTCGTTGGAAAGTGCAGAGCAGGAAATACAGAAAATATAAGGGATAGACGACCTCAGCTTTGAGTGCCCCTCGGCTAGTTAACCCAGTTCTCCACCCTGGGCTGCAGCCCGACAGGGGCCAGACTGGTGGCCTAGGACCTCAACGACGGGTGGGCCAATCTGGATGTGGAAGACCCTTGGTGCTGTGGGACGTGCAGTTGGAGAGGCCGCAGGGAGTGGCGACTGCGGGATGGTCCATCTGCCCGCAAGTCCTCTAGGACTGGCCACCCATCCTGGTCCCACACTTTTTTTGTGGAGGAACCCACAGGTGATTGTCTACAGTTGAACTGCGTTTCATCGGCCAAAGTCACGCCCATTTGGGTCATGGTTCGAGTCGATGGTCATCCATTACTAATACAGTTAGACACATGTGCTACTGTGTTAGTTGTTGGCAGGCCTACCTTTGAGAAGCTCCAGATGGGAGTGCAGCTCTTGCCATTATGGGACACCAGGACTTGGCTAACCACATATATTGGCAAATCACTGTCCACAGCATGGACCATGGTGGCCCAGTTGTCTGCGGGCAGCAATCCGCATGTTTACCCCTGATTGTGGTGAAAGGTGACAGCTCCAGCTTGTTCGGCAGCGACTGGTTACAGCGCCTCTGCATTGACTGGCCTCAGGTTTTCCAAATGGGCCCGGAGGGCCTCAACACGGTGCTGTCCAAATACCCCGAGGTCTAGAGGCTGGGGATGATCCGCAGTGCCATCGCAAAGATCCACGTGGGCCCTAAGGCGTGGCCAAGGTATTTTTGTGCTCGCCAATTCCCTCCTCGCTACTGCCTGAGGTAGAGATGGAGCTTGGTCAACTCAAAGGCCTGGTGCTCATCCGGCCAGAGAAGTTCATGGATTGGGCAGCATCGGTCAGCCCCATCATGAAGCCCAAAGCACGGTTCACCTCTGTCATAATATACACCAGTATGTCATGGTGCAGACACACCCACTGATGGACATACAGTCAGACCAATCAACATGCAATACACCGCAGCCAATCACCAGTTAGAGCACACTCAGTATAAAGACAGAGGGCATCAGTTTTCCCGCTCATTCGGGATGCAGCCTTTCAGAAGTACAGAGCTCACAGCTTGCAGCACAGATCCTCACCATGTGCTGAGTGATTAGACTGGTTAGGATAGGCACAGGTCTTTAGCTTAATCTAACATTGTGTTAACCCACAGTAAGAGTATGTTCAACAGTTTATAGTTTAAGAAAATAGTGTTGTACTATTTTAAGTGTTGGTGGCCTGTATGTGTTCCACGGATCCAGAGCACCCAACACATCCGCCTCTGCGGTGATTATAAATTGATGGTGAATAGAGCCTTCAAGCTGGACCGATATCCAATGCCACGGATTGAGAATCTGTGTGCCAAGCTGGCCGGAGATCACTCGTCACCAAGCTTGACGTGAGCTATGCGTACCTCCAGTTGGTGTGGGGCCTGAAGTCTCGTCAGTACATTGTAGTGGCCACGCACCGGGGATTGTACGAGTATACGAGTTTTCCTTTTGGTGTTTTGTCGGCCTCCAGCAGTCTCCAGTGCGTGATGAATAGTATTCTGTGGGGGCTACCACACATGGCTGTCTCTCTAAATTACATCTTGGCCACGGGGATGTCTGAACAGGTCTACCTGAATCATCTGGACGAGGTGCTCCATCACTTTGAAGAGCCTGTCATTCGCCTTCACAGGGAGAAGTGCGTCTTTCATGTCCAAGAAGTGACCGACCTGGGCTAACGTGTTGACTGGGAAGGCCTCCACAAGGTTGAAATTGAAATGTGAGCCATCCAATGGGCAGTCCCATCAGGAGGCGTGACAGAGCTCCGTTCATCCATGGGGCTCTTAAGTTACTATGGGCAGTTCATCCCAGGCCTTGTGGCTATGTTGGCCACCTTGCACAATTTAGTCAAAAAGAACCAGGAGTGGGCGTGGAGGGGTGCCGCAGGAGCTGGCATTCGCTTGGGTAAAGAGGCAGCTCAATTCTTATCAGCTGTTGACCCCTTCGACCCAGCAAAATCGCTCGTAGTCACCTGCGAAGCCTCACCATGCAGCATGGGCGGCATGTTGTCTCATCGGATGGGCAAAGGCAGGGAATGTCTGATCGCTTTTCCTCAAGGATGCTCGACTCGGCATGTCGCCACCGGCATGGTGCTGGCAGAACTTCTCATGGGATGTCAGCTTCAAACCCGCCTCAGCCTGGCGCTACCCAACATCGGCTGGAAGGTTAGCCATGAGCAGGAGCCATTGGGGCATCACCCTGTTGAGCATGCCCCATCTAGATGATTCATACGAGTCCACATGCGCAACTTTGGAAACGGCGGCAAGTGGCTTCCTGGCACTATCATTTGGAATACAGGGTCCATGTCATACTGGTTTCGTGTGCAGGACCAGGAGTCAAATAGGCACCTTAATCATCTCTGCAGTTGGAGCCCTGTGATGTGTGACCCCCTTCAGGAGGAGCTGGGATCGCCCTGGCCACCCCATGCTAGCGGCTCTGCAGTTTCCGTTTCATGGGGGACTTAAAGCTGAATCGCAGGATGCCGGGGATTTTGACTCCAACATGGAGGTTCAGTCACCAGATTTTTCCAGCGGGTCTCCCGCCAGCCTGCCGCTGACTGTGGTCCAGTCGCTGCGTTCAATGAGGAAGCATCAGTCGCCTGCTCGCTGTACGCCGCCTGGTTCTGCTCCGACGACTCAAGAGAGTCAGCCGCTGGCTAAGAGGTGCAGAGCTCCTCCTCCTTTGTTAGACTTTGGGGGAGGAGGAATATTGTAACCTACACGAGACTCATGGGGCCAGGTCGATTTGGCTCCTCGTGAGTCTCGTGGAATACCAGCTTCCTCGCTGAGGGCCAGGGCAGCTTTTCCAGTGGGAGAGGAAAGCAGAACAAAAAAGCGATCCCGAGTGTGAGGCGGTAGTGGGTAGTCTGTTCTGGGATTTTTGTACATAGCATTTTCTTACCTCCGGAAATAAACATTTTGTTCCCTGTGCTTCCCATGTTGCTGCTTCTGTGAACTCAACGGCAACCCATTTCTTCCAACATCTATGCTGTGCCACTTCTGATTATGTCACTAAGCGTTGTATGTAAGTGGATTGATTTTCAAATGGTGACAATGTGCATTTATGAAGCACCTTTGCAATGGAAAAACATTCCAATGTGTTACAGACAAAATGGATACAGATTGGTGCACGTTCTGGGAGGCGTGACCAAAAGATTGACCAAAGACCTCAGGTATTTTAAGGAGGAGATTGAAGTGGAGAGGAAGAGGAATTCAAGGAAGTCCAATGTGGTGCCTGGGTGTCTGTGGCAATGAAACCAATGGTGAGACAAAGAGAAGACGAGCATAAAAGTGGTGACAGTCTGTGGTGAACCATTGGATTAACCATTCACCATGTATGTTACTGTATCACGCTGTTGCCCATGTGCGCTCCACTTATGGACCATTGTACGATAATATATGGAATGTATCATGTTGGTGCCCTTGTGGGCTCTGCCCCTGGCTCTGCCCCTAGAGGGGAGGTATAAAGAGCAGCAGCCCTGTAGGCGGCTCTCACAAGCAGAGCAATCGCAGGCAGACACTGTGCTAGTCGATTAAAGCCTCAGTTTACATCTACTCTCTGTTTCGCGTGAATTGATGGTCGCATCACAGTCGGAAAAACTTTGGGCGGGATTCTCCGCCGGCGGGAATCTCAGTTGCGCCGGCAGTATACTCATGCCTGGGGATTTCCCAACGGCATGGGCTGCACAAATTCGGGAAACCCCATTGGCCAGCCGGCAGGGCGGAGGATCCCGCTGCCGGTGGGCGTGCGACGCACCAAACTGGTGTGGCGGGATGGAGAATCCCGTACAAGTGAGGCTGAGTAAGGAAGGATACCGAAATGGGAAGGAGCCAGATCATTGGGAGATTTAAATGCAGGGTTGAACATTTTGAATTAGGTGGTATTAGTGGGCCAGGATTAGGTTTCAAGGACCTGAGTGCTGGAATAGTTTTTCTAATGAAGTGAATTTAGCATTATACTCGTTCAGAACAGGTGGTGAACAGGACCGTTGAGGCGGTGAAGCAGCTGATTCAGCAACAATAAACTTGCATTCCTATTGACCGTTTAACATAGAGCAAAAAACAAACAGGAAGCTTCCCAATAGATGCCGAGCTGAATGAGGACAGGCGTTTTAAGTGGGTTACTAAAATGAGCTCGTGTGGTTCCACATTCTCCCCGTGTCAGCGTGGGTTTCACCCCCACAACCCAAAGATGTGCAGGTTAGGTGGATTAGCCACGCTAAATTGCCCCTTATTTGGAAAAAAACAATAATTGGGCACTCTAAAGTAAAGAAAACTAAAACAAGCTCGTTTCGAGGGAGGTTTTAAAGGAGAAGAGACAGCTGAAACTCAAAGCCCCCAATGAAGGGGGTGCAAGGAATAGGGGTTACACAAGCGACCAACGTGGAGGGTTGGTGGAGGTTACAAAGTTATAGAGGTGTGTGGTTAAGAAGAGATTCGAATTTTAAAATTTTAAAATGAAGGTATGGAATTGGAAGCTGATGTGAATCAGTGTCCACAGGAAGGCATGCTACTGCATGATATGACACAGTACTTTGGATGAGTTGAATTTTGAGGAAAAGAGAGGCTACACATGGATCCTGGGAATAAACGGTCCAGACTTTGTGCACAAAAAAGTTACTACAGCATCCAGTATACACAGCAGGGTATGTGTGCTCGTGGATCATGTATATCATCAGTAATTACCATGAGTAATAATCGCGACAAAGTGTGACAAAATGATATCCAGCATATCAAAGACAAAACAGTCATATTTTCCCAGTCCCAACTGTGTTCACACTGTTGTCATGAAAATGTGTCATGTGCAAGGTCGTGTGCAATGTGGAATATTAATGTTTAATTTCGTCGGCTAGTCAGATACATATTTGATTTTGTTAAGAAGATTTTTTTGTCAAGCAGACACTGACATTAAAATGGCTGCTAATTTGCATGTGTGAAAGCCACGTACACTGTATTGGAGTCATCAGGTTTGCAGAACCCTCAGACAGACTTTGTCATTCCCTTGGAGGAGGAAAAGTCCTCCTTTCCACATTATCAAGGGGGGAATGGACCATTGTGGTGAATTATATACCTCGTAATTCACACTGTATTGCCTTACATATATTGTGTCCTTGTGGGCTCTGTATACGAGCCGTTGCGCGGCTCTGCCCACAGGGGGAGATGAGGAGTTTGTACTGGGCTCCACCCTTGGCTCCGCCCATGGCTCCTCCCACTAACCGGAAGTATAAAGCACTGCAGTCGTACGCCTGCTCTCAGTTCCTCTCGTCGCAGGCAGGCTCAGTTGTAAGACTATTAAAACCACTGTTTACTTACAATCACGTGTCTTGTCAACCATTCTAGAACTTAATTCGCTTAGACATTAATATTCAACCCCTTTGTCTATCACAATGTCTAACAAGATATAAGGAATTAATGCAAAATCAGAAGATAGAAAGAGTCGTCCAGACTCGAAGCACAGATGGTGTCAGACCTGTTGCGATTGTCCAGTATTTTCTGGTTTTACTTCAGATTCCAGCATCTGCAGTAATTTGCTTTTATCCACAAGGAATTAATACCTGATCTGTTGGAGGCCATTATCGATCTGTGAAGATTCTAGCAAGAGGTGAGAGAGTACCCCACTGCCAGTGGGGGCATTGGCTGAGCAGCTTGAAAGCCAGTCACATGACAGCTGCTATCTTTACCAACAATCTGTCAAATTGGAGTGGCACGGTGAGACAGTGGTTAGCACTGCGGCCTCGCAGCGCCAGGGACCCGGGTTCGATTCAGACCTTGGGTGACAGTCGATGTGGAGTTAGCACGTCCTCCCCATGTCTGTGAGGATTTCCAGTGCTCCATTTTCCTCCCACCATCCAAAGGTGTGCATACAGATGGATTGGTCATGCTAATATTGCCCCTTAGTGTCCAAAAGGTTAGGTGAGGTTACAGGGATAGGGCAGGGGTGTGGATCTAAGTAGGGTGCTCTTGTGGAAGTTTGGTGCCTCCTTCTGCACTGTCAGGATTCAATGGTTCTATGACTATCATTAAAATCAGAAAGAAGGAGTCTGCAGAATGGACCAGTAACAACCTCTCTCGCTCTCTCCCTGATATTTTCAGGTTTAGTGCTCAAACTCTGTTACATTTTGGAACACATCACAGAAATAGAGAATTTCAGCTCAGAGGAGTGTCATAACATCCAACTTGGAAAAAGATAGATTAAAGTTTAGAAAAAGATTGTATCCAGAAAAAAAACTTACATCGACCATGACAACTGGACGTTCAAGACCACCCAAAGGACCATTAGAAAGTATATTTTTTTCCTTTCTCAGAGACTTTGTGTGTGTGTGTGTCTATGTGATTGTATGTGTGTGTGCCTGTGAGTTTGTGCATGTTTGTGTCTCTGTATGATTGTGTGTTTGTCTGTCTGTGAGTTTATGTGTATGTGTGTGTGATTGTGTGTTTGTGTCCATGTGTGTTTGTGTGTATGTATGCGATTTTGTGTGTCTTTGTGTGTGCGTGTGTCTCTGTGTGATTGTGTGTGTATCTGTGAGTTTGTGTTTGTGTGCGAGATTGTGTGTTTGTGTGTGTGATTATGTTTGTATGTGTGTGTGTCGCAGGAATTGTGTCACATTTTTACCTTTTAAATAAGTCTTATATATTTACCTGAGTGAGTTTTTAACAAGAAAATTAACTCCTCAGTTGTTAACTTAAGAGACTTGGCTTTTATTTCTTCATAAAGCTTTACATACAGTCAAGTACATACCAAACTGAAAAATTCTCATCTTTTAAAAGAACTCAAACTCAGTTGTAGCCACCATCAGGTGTATAAAACAGAGACATTTGTTCAGCCCTCCAGATTTGGTTGCCATGTTGAAATCAAAGGCAGAATTTTAATGAAATTACCCATTTACAAATGCGATGGGGGGAGCTGTGGGTGGGAGGTGTTGGGCGGTCTGTAGTCAGATGGACAGCTGATTGCGAATCTGATTGTTGCTAGGCAGCACTTGGCTGTTAACTCATTCTTCTTTTCGGTTTCCTGAACAACCACAGGTTGTCAGGTATAATGACAGTACATCATAGCCAGTGGAAGGATCTCCAGCTAAAGGAAAGGAAAGGATGTCCAGAAGCGTGGTACATTGGCGAGACCATGCAGACGCTGCGACAACGAATGAACGGACATCGCACGACAATCACCAGGCAGGACTGTTGCCTTCCAGTCGGGGAACACTTCAGCAGTCAAGGGCATTCAGCCTCTGATCTCCGGGTAAGCGTTCTCCAAGGCGGCCTTCAGGATGCGCGACAATGCAAAATTACTGAGCAGCCAAGTTCCGCACACATGAGTGCGGCCTCAACCGGGCCCTGGGATTCATGTTGCATTACATTCATCCCCCACCATCTGGCCTGGGTTTGCAAAATCCTACCAACTGTCCTGGCTTGAGACAATTCACACCTCCTTAACCTAGGGTTACCCCAATCTCTGCATCTGTAAAGACTTAGTTACCTGCAAACGCTCGCATTCTAAGCATTGTCTGGGATCTTTGACTTTGTCTGCATATACCTTTCTGGAACATACCTCTTCATACACCTGAGGAAGGAGCAGTGCTCCGAAAGCTAGTGTTTGAAACAAACCTGTTGAACTTTAACCTGGTGTTATAAGACCATAAGACATAGGAGAAGAATTAGGCCACTCGGCTCATCGAGTATGCTCAACCATTCAATCATGGCTGATATTTTTCTCATCCCCATTTTCCTACCTTCGCCCCATAACCCCTGATCCCCTTATTAATCAAGAACCTAGCTACCTCTGTCTTAAAGACACTTAGTGATTTGGCCTCCACAGCCTTCTGAGGCAAAGAGTTCCACAGATTCACCACCCTCTGGCTGAAGAAATTACTCCTCATCTCTGTTTTAAAGGATCGTCCCTTTAGTCTGAGATTGTGTCCTCTGGTTCTAGTTTTCCTACAAATGGAAACAGCCTCTCCACGTCCACTCGATCCAGGCCTCGTAGTATCCTGTAAGTTTCAATAAAATCCCCCCTCATCCTTCTAAACTCCAACTAGTACAGACCCAGAGTCCTCAACTGTTCCTCATACGACAAGCTCTTCATTCCAGGGATCATTCTTGTGAACCTCCTCTGGACCCTTTCCAAGGTTTAGCCATCTGGGATGGCCACTTACAACCAGGAACAGAGAAGCTCGCAAAGCATGGCGGGTAAAATGGACAAAGCAAGATTCAGGCAGGCTCAGAGCCTGAAATGTATATTTGCAAGTGAGGAATACAGACGGTATCAAAACTCCGACCAATTAGCATTTCAATGGACCGATTAGCATTTGATGGCCCATCCCCACCAGGACAAATGACTGGTACTTGAGTGATCGGTACAGTCCCAGACATTTTGGCACCACTCCCTGTACTAGGGAAACGTAAACAACAGGGTCAGTGACAGCTTGGGATACGCCCAGCCATCCTGGCACCCGCCCATTCATTGGTTCGAAATCGAACATAGTGATCAGGGATCACCTAATTAGTGGGGTCCAAACTGAAGAACCGCCCAAAACAGCACAAAAACCCCCAAGCATAAGAAGAGAGTCCACCATGTGTTTGTCTTCTTTTGGACCTGGCGCTCCGGCACCAACCATCTCCAATCGCAGCACCACCAGAAGCAAGTCCAAGTTCAACGCCCGCTACCAGACGGATGAGCCTAGCTGAGCAGCAGTTATTTCTCCAGACTCGATAGATCCAGAATCGAACAGTGACCACTGTTCCTCTGACCTAAGCCGGGTGTCTGAAGTTAAGTACAGGTTGTCTTAGTCGATAGGTGTAGTTTAACTAGTAGTGTTTATGTAGCATGACTAATTGTGTGTGTAAATAAAGTACCTTGACCTTGAACTAACTAACTGGTGTTTGGCTCTTTGATCGATAACCGGTTGAACCTTGTGGTGGTATCATTTGATACCTGGCGACTCTGAGCATTAGAATATAGATATCAAAAGAAAGGAGGGAAACCTCACTGATTGCCATAGTTACAGCAGAGCCACAGAAAAGGCAACAGTTATTGGCAACATCTGACGGGATTCGACCCAGAAGTGACTATGTCACTCTGAGAGAACCCACAAAAAAGTTAGAAATCCAAATTAGCAAAGTAAAAGAAACAAGCGAAACCAGTATCGATTAAACCTCCAAAATTCGGAAGTGTGTAATTTGCATGCGTACTGACAAAGGGATATAAGGTAACCTCGATAGATTTTGTTGCTGAAAACTTTCGGGAGTTGCGTGAACCGGAAAATAGCTTGAGCCGTACCTGTGTTTGCACCACCGCTTTATTCCCCCTTGTTCCAAATTTCCGGAAGAGACAGAAATAATTGTAGGGATGAAATGAAATGAAATGAAAATCGCGTATTGTCACAAGTAGGCTTCAATGAAGTTACTGTGAAAAGCCCCTAGTCACCACATTCCGGCGCCAGTTCGGGGAGGCTGGTACGGGAATCGAACCGTGCTGCTGGCCTGCTTTAAAAGCCAGCGATTTAGCCTGGTGAGCTAAACCAGCCCCTGGTTGTCCATGGGATGGCCATGAAGGCAATGGAACGCCTTATTCATCCAAAAGAACCCAAGGTCACAGTGACCAACAGATCAGAACAGTGTCCCGTATGGGAAGAAGAGTTTAGAAGATACCTAAAGGGGAAAGGATGACCCCTATAATCGGAATGTTGCGCAAATGAGGAAACAGGTCCTGGCAGCATAGGACAGACTTGGTGGGACAGCCTGACCGAGATCCACAAGAAAAGTCTGAGTAAGTTTCGTAAGCCGATGGCAATCGTGTCCTGCTTGGCACAATAGTGAGGCACAGAGGAGGGCAGAGGACGCTCCGTAGACAGCTTGAGAAGGAGAGAAGTAGAGAGGGAAACATCAGTGAAAATGAGAGATTAAATGTGCAACTCCGGGAGCAGCTAGTAACGAAGGACAAGGAAATGGATGATGTCAATGGATGATGAGGGCACACCAATCTTGTCTCGCCCACCTCAGCAGCTTCCAGATTCAATATGATAAGGCCTACCAGGACACACAACGTGCGGTACTGGTAAGAGAAGAATAAGAGAACCAGGTGGAACAGTTGAGGAAACAATGTGAGGATTTGAAGGCAGCCCTCCCAATGGTGGATAATGGCTGAGTTGACCATAGGAGTTATAAGAGGCTATCAGCATGGATTGGCAGGAGGAGGCCATTGCATGGATGGGTGGCATAAATTGGTATGAATGGGCACGGGGAATGGGGAGTGGGAGAGTGAATGAGGAACGAGGGTTAAAGGGCTTAATATTGTAGCCTGCAAAGGACCATGGGAATTATGGCCAACCCAGGACTCGGACATATACAGAGCCTATGTGTATTTGAAACACAGGTAACCAGACATGATCGAATCTCCCGCTCGTTTGCAATTTAATGGCCATTTTCCCAGGACAATAGAATTCCAATCAAGTAACCGGTACAGCCACAGACTGATTGGCGCCACTCCCCTTACTCAGAAAGCCCAACTGCCAAGGTCAATCCCCGCTAAGGACCCGCCCAACCACCAAGGTACCCACCCCTTTATTGGCCGAAATCAAAGACAGTGATCAGAGCCCAGTCGAACTATTGGGTCCAAGGTTAAGGACCACCCCAAAGAGTGCAAATTCCCAGAGGGATAACAGAGGACACAGCCATGTGTTCTGTCTCTTTTGGATCCGGCCTGTGCCAACCCAATCGTAGCAGGAACAGCCAGCCAAGTTCAAGACCAAAGATCGCTACCTGACGGATGAGCCCAGCAGAGACAGAGCCACTTTCTTCGAACCAACCAAGTGAAATCCAGATAAAGGCCTTATCCATTTGCACAGTGCCAGTTGCCCTGAAGTTAGGTATAGGTTATTGTAGCTGATAGTTTAGTTTAACTCGCAGTAGTTATTATGCTTGCATGTCGAGATAACTCTTGTGTATGTAAATAACCACCTTTTGAACTAACTAACTGGTTGTGTGGTCATTTGATCGATATAAGGGAAGGCTTGTGGTTCACCAACAACATTATGGAGCAACACTCGCACAGACAGTGCCCAAGATGGGAATCGAACCTAGGACCATGGAGCTCTGAAATAACTGTGCTAACCACTGTGCCACCATGCACCCCGTAGGCAAGATCTTACCAAATCTAGCTAGAACTGGAAGATTTCACTGACAAGAACGGCTAGAAAATTCCGGCCAATTAACTAAATGATCTCCTACTGCGCTGTAAGAATTCTGATGTGGTTCAGATTTTGATAGTGTTCTGAGTTAAAGCTGCCCTTTCTCTTCTCCAATATTATCAACTTTAAATGATAAAATATTTTCTGCCCATAGTATAAATTACATTCACTTGGAATATTTTGCCTTATTTTTCAGTATTCTGACTTCCAGTCACACTGTTCAAGTAGTTAATTTTTACCTATCCAATTACTTTACATTATTTGCATTACATTGAGAAAATTGAAGAGCCATTGTGGGTTACAGCAAACAAAAGGCCTTCAGCCCATCATGTCTCCTCCAGTTAAAAACAACCACCTACCTATTGTAATCCCACTTTCCAGCACTTGGCCCCATAGCCTTGTTTGCCTTGGGATCGCAAGTGCACATCTAAATACTTCTTAAATGCTATGAGGGTCTCCGCCTCTACCACCCTTTCAGGCAGTGAGTTCCAGACTCCCACCACCTTCTGGGTGAAAAATATTTTTCTCACACCCTCTTTAAATGTCCTACCCCTGATCTTAAATCTATGCCCCCTGGTCATTGATCCCTCCACCAAGGGGAAAAGTTTCTTCCTGTCTGCACTATTTACACCCAACATAATTTTATACATCTCAATCATGTCCCCCCTCAGTCTCCCCTGCTTCAAGGAAGACAATGTCTACCCAATCTCTCTTCATAAAAGTTCTCTAGCCCAGGCAACATTCTCAGAAATCTCCTCTGCACCCTTTCCAGTGATATCACATCCCTCCTACAATATGGATTCCAGAACTGCACACAATACTCTATCTGTGGTCTAACCAACATTTTGTAAAGTCTGATTATAGCCTCCCTCCTCTTAAACTGCATGTCTTGGCTGATAGAGACAAGTATATCATATGCCTTCTTAACCACTGCATCAGGAAGCATGGTAGCAGACGTGGTTGGCACTGTGGCTTCACAACACCAGGGTCCCAGGTTCGATTCCCCGCTGGGTCACTGTCTGTCCGGTGTCAGCACGTTCTCCCCGTGTCTGCGTGGGTTTCTTCTGGGTGCTCCGGTTTCCTCCCACAGTCAAAAGACGTGCAGGTTAGGTGGATTGGCCATGCTAAATTGCCCTTAGTGTCCAAAAATGGTTGGGAGGGTTTATTGGGTTGTGGGGATAGGATGGGGGTGAGGGCTTGAGTAGGTCGGTGCAGACTCGATGGACCGGGTTGCCTCCTTCTGCATTGTATGTTCTATGTATCTACCTGCCCTGTACTCTAAGGGACCAATGCACATGCACACCAAAGTCCTTCTGATCCTCAGTGCTTCCCAGGGTCCTGCCATTTATTATGTGCTCGCATGGTTTGTTTGTCTTGCCTAAGTGCATCACCTCACACTTATCCAGAGTTTGACCTGTGAGTGTTTCACGTTACTTGTTCTGTGCCTACCTCTGTTAATATTTCTGATGCCGTTTTGGTGTATAAATGTTGTGGTTTTCTATTTTAATTAAGAGGTTGAATTAATCTGGTGGTATGTGCACAATACAAGGAATGCTTAAAAACTTTATTGTCAGATGCCCTTTATCTTCATGTTAATTGCCAAATACTAATCCTTTCAGCTAGGTAACATAATATGTGTGAGCAAAGTTGTTATCAATCAGTAATAAAGATCAATATGTTTTAGTAATTTTGTGCTATGTTAATTAACATGCTGAATGATTTGATGCTTCACTGACAATGAGATATGATATTGAATCCTAATTATTATACAGCAGGTTGTGACTCGTATTCAGAACTTTTTCTTCAGTCAATATTTGGACTTCAAATTCTCTTTTCTCTTTGAACAGCTTCAATTGATTTCTCAAGAGAAATGATACACAAACACTGCAGGCAGTACCGAGGTAAAAGGAAGCCAAACTCTGTACATTGTTAACGATTTTAACAAGACTACACAGTTTTTGTATTGAATATTTGGTTTCCCTCTCCTTCCATGGAACTCTCCCGGGAACTCTGCTCATGCTGCTCTGCTCATGGAACTCTGTTCATGCTGCTCTGTAATGGCAGTTTGGAGACAACCAAAGGCACTCTGATCTAACTCAGCTATTGACTTATTTCAACAGTTGGGGGAGTGTGTGTGGGGTGGGTGGGGGGGGGGGGGGGGGGGCGGTAAAAGGTAGGGACTTGCTGGAGTAATGAGCTGTCTGGATGAACAGTTCCCCTCATCTGGAGCTATCCTGTAATCTTATTGTGGAGTGCACTTGGCCTTCATTTAGATCCTCCTTAATATTTCCACCAAAGAGAGAAGTATTCCATGTGGGGAATGATGGATGAGGATCTGAAACATACTGGGCGTGATTCTCCGCACCCGCGAAAAATCGCGAAGCTGGCGTCAAAAACGGGCGGGTTTGACGCCAGCCTCCGCCCCCCCGACCGGGAACCGATTCTGCTCCCCGGTCGGGGCTAGCATCGCGCGGCCGTGACCTCCGGCATAGCGGGCTTAACGAATTTCGTTAAGCCCGCTAGCCAGAATTAGCGACGGCTGACGCGTCAGATGACGTCAGCCGCGCATGCGCGGATTAGACGACTCCAACCCGCGTATGCGCGGATGACATCATCACGCATATGCGTGAAACCCGCGCATGCGCGGGCCGGTATGCCCCTCAGCCGCCCCGCGAATGGATACAGCGGGGCGGCGGAGGGAGAAAGAGTGCGCGGGGTAAGTACCCGCTGCCCGTGATCGGTGGGCACCGATCGCGGGCCCATGGCACCCTTGGCACGACCGTGGTACTGCCGTGCCAATCGGTGCCATGGTTCCCCAGATCGGGACTTCACGGCCGTTTTTACGAACGGTCAGACCAGGTGTGTTTGACGTTCATAAAAACGGTCGTAAAGGCCTTGGAAATCTGCCCATCGGCCAGGGGTGAATCGCTGCTCGCCGTAAAAAAACGGCAGGCAGCGATTCGTGTTGGGAGGCGGGCGTGGGGGGGGGGGGGGAGAATAGCGGGAGGGCGTCGGACCAGCGTGGCCGTAAAAATTTACGCCGCCCGCTATTCTCCGCCCCTTTGTGAGTGCGGAGAATTCCGCCCACTAATCTGTTTTAACTAGTAAACCAGCAGTGCCATCAAAAGCTGTCATATATTTAACATATTAATTAATAATCAAGTTCTCGTTTATCCATTGAAAAAGAAAGTGGTTCCATCAATGGTTTTTGCTAAGATTATAACTTTAGCTTTTGCAACACCAATTCAAAAGGATTGTTTTTTCATTGATCTTGCATTTGGGATTTTTATCTGATTGATGCAGGTTTCTTGGGACAGTTAATCTGTAGAATTGTGTTGATGAATTGCCTAATGATCGGTTGATCAGCAGCAAATTGCTGCATTGCATTTATTCTGTACCAGACCAGCATGTACCAGCATGCAACTTTTCACAAAGTTTCTATGAGATTCACAGCTCATTATTAGTTATTTTTAAATTCATTGATGAGATGTGGGTATCACTGGCTGGGCAGGCATTTATTGCCCATCCCTCATTGCCCTTGTGCTGAATGGCATCTAGGTCAGACCATGTAAGGTTGTCAGATTTCCTTCCCTAAAGGACATTAGTGAACCAGATAGATTTTTACAACAATCAAGAATAGCCTTCCGGTCATCACTCGACTTTTAACTCCAGATTTTTATTGAATCCAAATTTCACCATCTGTAATGGTGAGATTTGAACCCAGGTCCCCAAAGCATTCCTCTGGGTCTCTGGATTGCTAGGCCAGTGACAATACCACAACATCACTGCCTCCCATTAAGTATTGAACATTTAGTATTTCTAAGGAAGTCGATGGATATTCATTTCAGTATTTCACTTTATTTGAATTAAATATGTAAATCTGATCGCACTATAATGTTCTTTTATGTGTCGCGTCTCCCCATTCCTGCTTCTTTATGCTCACGCAAAGCTACTAATGTTCTGTTGGAACTCTTTCCTACTTTGAGACATACTATCCCGAAGTATCTATTCCCTTCCTCTAACAAATTCAAAAGTTGTTTTCTTTCTTTAGTAATAAAAACAGAAAATGCTGGATAAACTCAGAAAGTCTGGCAGCATCTACGGAGAGAGAAACAGAGGTAATGTTTCGTGTCTGAATGACTCTTCAAGGTCATATTGGGATTTCCCATTGAAGCCACTCCATCGCACCAGAAAACCCGTGGACGGTAGCGTGCTCTGGTGGGAAAAGAGAATCACAGCAGCTGGAGAATTCTGGACAATGACTTGTAATGTTGGGCGGAATTCCCCAAATTTTCCCACCGGCGGGATTGTCCAGTCCCGCCGAACCCTGCCCCTGCCTTGAGGGGACCCACTGGTTAGAAATGTAACTCGCTCTCGACTTTAGTGGATCGGAAGATCCCGGCAGCAACTGGTGATGAATCGCCTCTGACGTGGCAAAACCCGAGGCGGGGAGGCTGGAGAATTCCACCTGTTAGCTCTGTTTCTCTCTCCATAGATGCTGCCAGACCTGCTGATTTTTCCAGCATTTTCTGGGTTTTATTTCAAATTTCCTCCATCTACAATATTTTTCTTTTATTTTGTTGTTTTTCTCTTTTCCTGCTGTCAATACAATAATACTTGAACAATCTGTGATTCTCAGCTGAAAACTGAATCAGAGGCACAACTCACCCAATTATTGCACTTCAAGTTAGTTTCTGCTCATACAATATTGGAGTCAGAATGTGAACCATTGATCTGATACAATTTTCCAGACAGCAGCTTGAGTTAGTAATTTATAAATTGATTTAGGTCGAGAATCACCCAAAATGTCCTAACCTGTAATTTTGGAAGAAAGAGATTACTTTCACAACCACTGCTCATCTGACCTGGACGACCCAAGATCAGGATATCTTCACAGGTACAATCACAGCCACAAATAGGCTCATGTGCCTTTTGTTCTCAGCAACATCATGTATTTTTTTTTGTGCATACATAGCAACTGACATGAGGCTGGTTAACCCAGCTGGCTAGACAGCATATGAATCAGATTAACACCAACACCGTAGGATTTGATCCATGTTCTGACTGAAGTAGATTTGGGGCCTGCTTCTTTACTGTTCGATCACTTATCGATTTACTTATCGATCAAATCACAGTAATTTGCCCTGGTTGGGTGAATAATTGCCACGGACCTGCTTTCGAGTTGAGGACTGAAGAAGAGACAACATATTACAAAGTGGAACAAGCATAGGTCATAGAACATACAGTGCAGAAGGAGGCCATTCGGCCCATCGAGTATACGCCGACCCATGTAAGCCCTCACTTCCACCCTATACTCATAAACCAATAACCCTTCCTCACCTTTTTTGGCCACTAAGGGCAATTTATCATGGCTAATCCACCTAACCTGCGCATCTTTGGACTGTGGGAGGAAACCGGAGTACCCGGAGGAAACCCACGCAGACACGGGGAGAATGTGTAGACTCCGCACAGACAGTGACCCAGCAGGGAATCAAACCTGGGACCCTAGTATTGTGAAGCCACAGTGCTATCCACTTGTGCTACCGTGCTGCCCGCAGTTTAATTACACTTATAGCAAACTGTGCTTGCAGCTAACGTGGATGAATGTTTGCATAGCTCACTGGGCTAAATCGCTGGCTATTAAAGCAGACCAAGGCAGGCCAGCAGCACGGTTCAATTCCCGTACCAGCCTCCCCAAACAGGCGCCGGAATGTGGCGACTAGGGGTTTTCACAGTAACTTCATTGAAGCCTACTCGTGACAATAAGCGATTTTCATTTTATTCATTTCATACCTGTACAACAGCTCAGACCCACAATTTATTTTAGTGTCAGTTTAGCTACATATTCAAGCTTAAAGTGAAAAAGGCTAGGTCAAAACTCAATTCCAACAACATGAGAGAAGAATAACTTAATCCTTGTGCTTTTGGAGTATTAAAATTTAGATATATTATTGTTTATTAATATAAAGTCCCCAGGTGACCATAGGCTGCTTTCCTCTTTGAGGGGGAAAGCTGACTGGTGGTGATTTAACCTGAGGATCACCACAGGAGAATGCCTTGAGTTTATAAACCTCATTTATTAACATATACCAATACACATGCAGATTTGTGATTATTTAGGAGGATAATTAAGGTTGTAATCTAACTGAGGCACTTAGACATTGTCATCAGCCACAAAAGTGAATTATGTTACTTACTCTCTCCCAAATTCGATTACTTTCGTAATCTGTAATGAGTTCTCAATCAAACAAGAACAATTCCGATGACAGGTAGAAGTGGATCTGCAATGGTATTGATTGAAAAGTATGGGAGTTTATTGTGGCCATCAGTGCAGACTGCTAAAGTCTCGGAATTCAGAGTAAAGCAAAATGTGGTAATTACTAAGAATATGAAAAGAAGAATTATGGATATTGAGATGGATATTATGATGGACATTTCATCTGTAAAATAGTCCAAAAGGGAAAATACTTTTTAAGTCCCAAGAATTCTGTTTTAAAGAAGAGAGTAATAGTCATATCATAAGCATTTCTGACAATCTTTTTTTTGTAAAGACTCAACTTTAGGCCAGGTTGGAAATTGCGTTAAGCCCACTTGACCCTGGGAAATAATATTATGACTGTGGAATGTATATATCAAGGCCGTATTTTGGTTCTCTGGGGTCAGGTATTTGTAGAATAGCTTTCTGGACAATATTTTTTATATTTTTATAAATTTAGAGTACCCAATTATCTTTTTTCCCAATTAAGGGGCAATTTAGCGTGGCCAATCCACCTAACCTGCACATCTTTGGGTTGTGGGGGTGAAACACACGCCGGCATAGGGAGACTGTGCAAACTCCACATGGACAGTGACCCAGGGCTGGGATTCAAACCCTGGTCCTCAGCTCTGCAATCCCAGTGCTAACCACTGCACCGCATGCCGCCCCGCTTTCTGGACAATATGAAGCCACAGTCCCACTGTTTACAATGGAGAAATACTGCGCTGCTCCCCATAATTTCTGTCACGGAAGTACCTAAGTGGAATAGGAAACCTTACTTTAGAGTTTACTTGTCAGCACAATTACTGAAGAATTCAATGAGAATTATTTGTCCTATAAGTGGGGGTACTATGGAAGGAAAATTTTCCTCTCTAAGACTAATACTCATAGGACCCTATGAGTCTTAAAATACAGATGAAGTAATATTCTTGTATTTGTATGGATCTTATTGAACTATCTCATGTCACTCCATGCAATTCCATGCTTGTGATGCAAGCAGCAATGAGACAATGATCAATTCATGAAGTGTGGAGCTCAGTTAATGGCAGAATGTTGTCAAGTCAAGAGATCTCAATGCTGAAGAATATAGAGCTTTTCTACTTTTGGCATTCAATATTTTTTAAAATATAAATTTAGAGTACCCAAGTCATTTTTTCCAATTAAGGGGCAGTTTAGCGTGGCCAATCCACCTAACCTGCACATCTTTGGGTTGTGGGGGTGAAACCCACGCAAACACGGGGAGAATGTGCAAACTCCACACGGACAGTGATCCAGAGCCAGGATCGAAACTGGGACCTTGGCGCCATGAGGCAGCAGGGCTAACCCACTGCGCACCGTGCTGCCCTGGGCATTCAAAGAACAAAGAAAAGCACAGCACAGGAACAGGCCCTTCGGCCCTCCAAGCCTGTGCCAACCATGCTGCCCATCTAAACTAAAATCTTCTACACTTCCTGGGTCCGTATCCCTCTATTCCCATCCTATTCATGTCTTTGTCAAGATGCCCCTTAAATGTCACTATCGTCCCTGCTTCCACCACTCCTCCAGCAGCGAGTTCCAGGCACCCACTACCCTCTGTGTAAAAAAACATGCCTCGTATATCTCCTCTAAACCTTGCCCCTCGCACCTTAAACCTATGCCCCCTAGTAATTGACCACTCTACCCTGGGGAAAAGCCTCTGACCATTCAATGTTGATAACACAGCCTTGGTAGATACTGTAGTAGGCAGAGCGAGGATCCTCTTTCTCTGCTTCAATAATGAATCTAGAACACCAAGTTTGGAACAGGACTTTGGGTTTTTCATCTGAAGTAACTCATTCCTTCAGGGACCAATGTCCTGTCTGAGTTAAATTGAATTTTCTGCTGATTTATGGAAAGTTTTGGGTTCTGAACTTGCGAAAATCAATAATAGGGATAAGACCGCTAATATTTATTTTCCTCTGGACTCTCTGATCTAACTAGTCTGTGATAAATTCAGGCCTGAGTCTCAGAGGTGATAAAATGGCATGCATACTCTGTACAACAGTAATCTCCATAAATGTTTCACACTATACAGAAAGAATACCCACAGAGCACTTTTTCATCCTTCCGCTCATATTTGTGTGTAGCCCTCTCTTGTTATTTATGATGCTGAACTTTATTATATCAATTGTTTTAAAGTGCATATAAATTTAAATATATTCATTAGCCTTTGGATTGAGTGCAGTGTGGTACGATTATAGAAACATGAAATAAGCCAATTGAGAATTAAATATTGTAAACATGTCAGTAGTACATGAAAGATGACCCAAAGTCTAAATGTGCAAACAATAAATAAAATAGTTTTGTTCCTCAGTTGCAGGGTAAATACGTTGTCCAGTTACTCAAAAGCATTGAACTTAAATTGCAGAATGTAGCTATATGGCAGATTTGATCCAAAGTAGCACTCTCTACCCCATGTCAAATGATAATGACACAAACTCCACTGAATGCCTTGAGTTTATAATCTAGTGTGACACATGATAGAGTGTTGTGTGGTTGGAATTATCTTCCATATGTGACATTAAACCAGGTCCCAGTCTACCTATATGGAAAACCAGGTCCCAGTCTACCTGTATGGATAGATATACAAGATTGGTTTGGATTGGATTTGTTTACTGTCACGTGTACCAAGGTACAGTGAAAAGTATTTTTCTGCGAGCAGCTCAACGGATCATTAAGTACATGAAAAGAAAAGGAAATAAAAGAAAATGCATAATAGGGCAACACAGAGTACACAATGTAACTAGTTAACACCGACATAGGGCGAAGTATCGGGTGTAGTGTTAATGAGGTCAGCCCATAAGAAGGTCTTTTAGGAGTCTGGTAACAGTGGGGAAGAAGCTGTTTTTGAGTCCGCTCGTGCATGTTATCAGACTTTTGTACCTCCTCCCCGATGGAAGAAGTTGGAAGAGTGAGTAAGCCAAGTGGGAGGGGTCTTTGATTATGCTGCCCGCTTTCCCCAGGCAGCACGAGGTGAAGATGGAGTCAATGGATGGGAGGCGGGTTTGTGTGATGGACTGGGATGTGTTCACGACTCTCTGAAGTTTCTTGCGGTCTTGGGGCGAGCAGTTGCCATACCAGGCTGTGATGCAGCCCGATAGGATGCTTTTTATGGTGCATCTGTAAAAGTTGGTAAGAGTTAATGTGGACATGCTGAATTTCTTTAGTTTCCTTAAGAAGTATGGTGCTGCTGTGCTTTCTTAGTGATAACATCGATGTGGATGGACCAGGACAGATTTTTGGAGATGGTGCTAGATAACAGAAATCTCCCAAAGTGTGAACCAATAATTCTCGCTCAACCAGTGCCAACAAAAGCAGATTGGCTGCTCGTTCATTCCATTTGATGTTTCAGGGGCCTTGTAGCAGACAAATTGGCTTCTGGGTGGCTTTAGTGGTCATGGAGGAGTCCGCAAAGGTGAGTAAAAAAAAAGGTTTATTTCCAACAATAAAGTATTGACAAGTCACAGTCCCAGTCTGAGCCAGGACTACTTTGCAGCTTGGCTTCTAGCTAGACCAGATTTTATGGTACTGAGTTAACTATCCCGCTGAAGGGCATCTGCCCCTCAGCAGGGGAGCCCGTCCTCCACGAATTTCATGGGGATATTAATCAGGTCGTTCCCATGGGTCTTGTGGATATTATAACATCCCTCCAAAGAAGGTAGAGCAGGAGGATGTCTACTCCTCTTCATATGCAGCTGCTCTTCCAGTGGCTGCAGGCTGGGTCAGGGGATGTATAGCGTGTCAGGATAGCGTTGTTTCCTCGATGACTGTCTGGAAAGTACCACTAGCGACTGATCCCTGGCTAGGTCCTTGTCGGAAGCCTTGGATGCCTGGGTCTCCATCTTAGAGTTGCAGTTTACCACCTTTCACATCCTGGGGGTGACGCCCCCAGGCCCTCATGTGCTGGGACGACATGGCTGAAAGATGGTTCCTCTGGTGGGGAGTGGCCACTGTTCCCAAGATTGTCAATGTCCCCAAAGTTTCAGACATACACCATGTCCTCTGGTTTGTAACTCTTGGTCCAGGTCCACCTGTCTTGGCTTCGCCTCTGCAGGTCCTGACCATGTTGTACTTTCCCACCAATATTGGGGAACGTGAGGCTGAGGCAGGCCCTGAGACTTCGGCCCATCAACAGTTCTGCCGGTGCTATACCAGTTGCAGCATGCGGGGTGGTCCGATAGCTGAACAAAAATCTTGCTAGTCTTGTCTCCACAGAACCCATGGAGTGCTTCTTCAACCCTCTCTTTATGGTCTGCACCACTGGCTCAGCCAGCCTATTCGAGGAAGGGTGATATGGTGCCATGTGGATATGACGCACCGCTGATGAAGACGGTGCCATTGTCTGTGACCAGCACCTCTGGGATGCCATGGCTGCTGAAGGAGAGCTGTAGCTTCTCAAACATGGCCTTTGATGTGGTGGACGACACCCAATGGACTTGCTGCTACTTGGAATGGGCATCTACCATGAATAAAAACATTGACCATTGGAAAGGTCCGGCAAAATTGGTGTGTAGGTGCATTCAAGGCCGACTTGGCCATTCCCACATATGCAATGGTGTGGCTGGTGGGAGCATCTGCTGTTCCTGGTATGTGGTGCATTGTTGGGCCAGTCACTCGATCGCACCATGTAAGACGATGTGCGTACATTCGCCAATATGGAGCCCTTTAGCGTCCAGTCGTGTATTTAGGCAGCGGTGACCAGCAAGGTGTCCATAAAGTTAAGTCTTGAAATTACTTGTCAGCCCTCAGTGGGGTCGGGGGTTGTGTCAGCAGCCGGAGCCTACTCCTTGTGTCTCCATTCACAATTTGCGTGCCTGGACGATGGTCAAAGGTGTACTCATACTCTGCTAGCAACAGGGCCCATTGCTGGATCCGGGCTGAAGCTATTGGTGGGATTGCCTTGTCCTCTTTAAAATGTCCTATCAATAGCTTGTTGTCTGTCACAATGGTGAATTGCGGCCATACATGTACTGATGGAATTTCTTCACCGTGAATACAACGGCCAGCCCTTCTTTCTCTATCTGGGTGTAATTGCGCTCTGCAGTGGTGAAAGTCCTTGATGCAAATGCTTACGGCTTTTACCTTTCATTACCCATGGGGTGGGCCAATACAGCTCTGATTCTGTAAAGTAAGGCATCACATGTCACCAAAAGAGGCTTGGAGGGGTCTTAATGTGGCAGTAATCCGGACGACGTTAACAGCTGCTTCTCCCGGGCAAAAGCTTCCTCCTGATGTGCTCTCCATGCCTACCCTTGATGCTTCTTCAGCAGCGCATGGAATGGGATGAGGACGGCTGCTAGGCCAGGAATACATTTCCCGTAGTAGTTTACGAGACCTAAGGACGGCCGTAACTCTGTCCCGTCTTCTGGAGGGCGGGGGGAGGGGGAGGGGGGGGGCTTGCCTAATCGCCTGCACCTTTTCATCTCCCGGTTGCAGTTCGTCCCGATCCACACAATATTCCAAGAATGTAACTTCTTTGGCGTAGTACACCACTTTCCCCTCTTGAGGCAGAAATCCGGTGGAGGACTTCCTCCGGTTTGCTCAGGTGCTCCTTTTCCGTGGTTCCGGTGACCACTAAGCCATCTAGACAGACCGCCATATGCGGTAACCCTCTCAGAATGTTCTCCATAATGCGCTGTCACAAGCCGATGACACTCCAAACAGCAGTCTTGTGTATTTGTTGAGGTCCAGTTTTAATATTCATGTTACGCCTGGAATTGGCATCCAGCTCCAGCTTATATGTGTACGGTTTTGTCAGGTTTTAGTACCTGGACTGTCGAATCAGCAAACTATATCAGCCATTATACCGAGGCCTTCCAGTCGGGGAGTGGGCGGGCCCGGAAGTACTTAGGCTGGACCTTAGTGTTTATAGCTATCTTGGCCATGGCCCTCTTAATTTTGCCCATCCCTTTCTGGAAGACTTCTGGGTACTTCCCCAAGACTTTATAAACACTTTTGGTGCCCATCCGGAATGTCTGTTGCCAGTCCAGCCAGAGACGTTGTAGCCAGCCATGGCCCAGCAGACTCGGTCTTGGGCCCTCACTATTATTAATGGCAGCCTGACGGAATGCTACCGATCAGTAACCGTGGTCATTGTATGCCCACTATGGCTAGGGGTTCCCCCGTACAGGTTGCTAGTCTTGCCTCGGTGTCCCGAAAACGCAACTGTTGAACTCCAGTCCTGATTTCCTCGAACATCTGACTGGGAAATGCAGTGAAATGTCCTGAGATAGTGATATGGGCTGTGTGGCTACAAGTTCTTGGCATATCACTGAAAGTAAGCATAGAACATAGAACGATACAGCGCAGTACAGGCCCTTCGGCCCACGATGTGGCACCGACATGAGAAGTCAAAAACTAAAGGCTATCTAACCTACACTATGCCATTATCATCCATACGCTTATCCAATAAACTTTTAAATACCCTCAATGTTGGCGAGTGCACTACTGTTGTAGGTAGGGCATTCCACGGCCTCACCACTCTTTGCGTAAAAAACCTACCACTGACCTCTGTCCTATATCTATTACCCCTCAATTTAAGGCTATGTTCCCTCGTGCTAGCCCCCTCCATCCGTGGGAGAAGGCTCTCACTGTCCACCCTATCTAACCCTCTGATCATTTTATATGCCTCTATTAAGTCACCTCTTAACCTTCTTCTCTCTAACGAAAACAACCTCAAGTCCATCAGCCTTTCCTCATAAGATTTTCCCTCCATACCAGGCAACATCCTGGTAAATCTCCTCTGCACCCGTTCCAAAGCTTCCACGTCCTTCCTATAATGAGGCGACCAGAACTGTACGCAATACTCCAAATGCGGCCGTACTAGAGTTTTGTACAACTGCAACATGACCTCATGGCTCCGGAACTCAATCCCTCTACCAATAAAGGCCAACACACCACAGGCCTTCTTCACAACCCTATCAACCTGGGTGGCAACTTTCAGGGATCTATGTACATGAACACCGAGATCCCTCTGCTCATCCACACTACCAAGAATTTTACCATTAGCCAAATATTCCGCATTCCTGTTATTCTTTCCAAAGTGAATCACCTCACACTTCTCCACATTAAACTCCATTTGCCACCTCTCAGCCCAGCTCTGCAGCTTATCTATGTCCCTCTGTAACCTGCAACATCCTTCCGCACTGTCTACAACTCCACCGACTTTAGTGTCGTCTGCAAATTTACTCACCCATCCTTCTGCGCCCTCCTCTAGGTCATTTATAAAAATGACAAACAGCAACGGCCCCAGAACAGATCCTTGTGGTATGCCAATCGTAACTGAACTCCATTCTGAACATTTCCCATCAACCACCACTCTCTGTCTTCTTTCAACTAGCCAATTTCTGATCCACATCTCTAAATCACCCTCAATCCCCAGCCTCCGTATTTTCTGCAATAGCCGACCGTGGGGAACCTTATCAAACGCTTTACTGAAATCCATATACACCACGTCAACTGCTCTACCCTCGTCTACCTGTTCAGTCACCTTCTCAAAGAACTCGATAAGGTTTGTGAGGCATGACCTACCCTTCACAAAACCATGCTGACTATCCCTAATCATATTATTCCTATCTAGATGATTATAAATCGTATCTTTTATAATCCTCTCCAAGACTTTCCCCACAACAGACGTGAGGCTCACCGGCCTATAGTTACCGGGGTTATCTCTACTCCCCTTCTTGAACAAAGGGACCACATTTGCTATCCTCCAGTCCTCTGGCACTATTCCTGTAGCCAATGATGACATAAAAATCAAAGCCAAAGGCTCAGCAATCTCTTCCCTGGCTTCCCAGAGAATCCTAGGATAAATCCCATCAGGCCCGGGGGACTTATCTATTTTCACCTTGTCCAGAATAGCCAACACTTCTTCCCTACGCACCTCAATGCCATCTATTCTAATAGCCTGCGTCTCAGCATTCTCCTCCACAACATTATCTTTTTCCTGAGTGAATACTGACGAAAAGTATTCATTTAGTATCTCGCTTATCTCCTCAGCCTCCACACACAACTTCCCACCACTGTCTTTGACTGGCCCTACTCTTACCCTAGTCATTCTTTTATTCCTGACATACCTATAGAAAGTTTTTGGGTTTTCCTTGATCCTACCTGCCAAAGACTTCTCATGTCCCCTCCTTGCCCGTCTTAGCTCTCTCTTTAGATCCTTCCTCGCTTCCCTGTAACTATCAAGCGCCCCAACTGAAACTTCACGCCTCATCTTCACATAGGCCTCCTTCTTCCTCTTAACAAGTGATTCCACTTCTTTGGTAAACCACGGTTCCCTCGCTCAACCCCTTCCTCCCTGCCTGACTGGTACGTACTGATCAAGAACACGCAATAGCTGTTCCTTGAATAAGCTCCACATATCCAGTGTGCCCAACCCTTGCAGCCTACTTCTCCAACCTACACATCCTAAGTCATGTCTAATGGCATCATAATTGCCCTTCCCCCAGCTATAACTCTTGCCCTGTGGGGTATACTTATCCCTTTCCATCACTAATGTAAAGGTCGCCGCATTGTGGTCACTGTCTCCAAAGTGCTCACCTACCTCCAGATCTAACACCTGGCCTGGTTCATTACCCAAAACCAAATCCAAAGTGGCCTCACCTCTTGTTGGCCTGTCAACATATTGTGTCAGGAAATCCTCCTGCACACATTGTACAAAGAACGACCCATCTAATGTACTCGAACTATTTCTTTTCCAGTCAATATTTGGAAAGTTAAAGTCTCCCATAACAACTACCCTGTTACTTTCGCTCTTTTCCAGAATCATCTTCGCCATCCTTTCCTCTACATCCCTAGAACTATTAGGTGGCCTATAGAAAACTCCCAGCAGGGTGACCTCTCCTTTCCTGTTTCTAACCTCAGCCCATACTACCTCGGAAGAAGAGTCCCCATCTTGCATCCTTTCTACCACCGTAATACTGTCCTTGACTAGCAGTGCCACACCTCCCCCTCTTTTGCCCCCTTCTCTGATCTTACTAAAACACCTAAACCCCGGAACCTGCAACAACCATTCCTGTCCCTGCTCTATCCATGTCTCTGAAATTGCCACAATGGCATGTAGGTACAGCAAGCAGTGAGGAAGGGAAATGGTATGTTGATCTTCATTGCAAGAGTACCAAAGCAAGGATGTCTCACTCGTGTCGCGTCTTTTCGTCCGACGTCATTTCGTCCAACGACACTTCGTCCACGTCTTTTGGTCCAACGTCTTTTTGTCCGCCCGTCTTTTGGTCCAACGTCACTTCGTCCAATTAACCAATTACAAATCAACTCCGTATAAAAGCATTTAATTGATAGAAAGCAGGCACAATACAGCAAGTGAATTTAATTGCTAAAATGCAAGTAATTGATGAAATGCAAGTAAAATGCAAGCTGAAAAATGCAGTTAAAAAGTTAAAAAATCTAAAAATGCATTTAAAAAGATCTAAAAGTTTACTAAGGATGAATTCCCGAAATTACTTAAAATTGATGTAAATTGTGAGAAACATTCCTCAAGAAATCAATTTTCGCTGTAGGAACATATTCAACGACCAATCTTTTGAGGCGTTCAGTTATTTTCTTGTATCGCGTACATGACGTCGACTGATCTCCCCGAAGAATTTGAGCCTTTTTGCCTATTATTAGCCCTTCCCTGAACTTTGCCATTTCTGGATGGGCGAATTCGGGATTAGGAAAGAGACCGATAATATCTATCCTTTAACGAGGCTCGTTAAAGGGGAGAGAACGATAATAACTATCCTTTAACGAGGCTCGTTAAAGGAAAGAGGCTGGTAATAAAGATCCTTTATTGTATATTATGTGCATTTGAGAAGATTTCTATTTACAAAAGTTAAAGTGGAGTGGAGTGCTACTAAGCAAGTTTGGTCATGCTAAATTACTATGCTACTAAAAAAGTCTTTGACAAAAAAAATCATCTGACAAAAACACGTAAAAAGTCACAAAAATTCTTTGACAAAAAAAATCATTCGACAAAAACACTCAAAAAGTCACAAAAATTATTTGACCAAGAAAATCATCCGACAAAAACACGTAAAAAGTCACAAAAATTCTTTGACGAAAAAAATCACCGGACAAAATGACGTTGGACCAAAAGACGAGCGGACAAAAAGACGTTGGACCAAAAGACGTGGACGAATTGTCGTTGGACGAAATGACGTCGGACGAAAAGACATAGCACCGTCTCACTGCAGCTGTGCAGGACCTTGGTGAGACCACACCTGGAGTATTGTGTGTAGTTTTGGTCTCCTTACCTCAGGAAGGACGTACTTAGCATTGAGGGAGTGCAGTGAATGTTCACCAAACCGATTCCCATGATGGCAGGTTTGTCCTCTGAGGAGAGATTGGGTCGACTGGGCCTGAATTCACTGGAATTTAGAAGAATGAGACGAGATCTAATAGAAACATATAAAATTCTGACAAGGCTGGTCAGACTGGATACAGGGATGATGTTTCCTCTGTCTGGGGTGGGCGGTTTCGAACACAGGGTCACAATCTCAGGATACGGAGTAGTCCATTTAAGAATTGATGAGGAGAAGCCTCTTCATTCAAAGGGTGGTGAGCCTATAGAATTGATGAGGAGAAACCTCTTCACTCAAAGGGTGGTGAAACTCCCGTGGAGGGCAAATCACTGAATGTATTTAAGAAAGCAATAGATAGATTTCTAGACAGTAAGGTGTCAGAGGGACAGTGTGTGGAGTGTGTTGAGATAGAGGACAAGCCATGATCATATTGAATGACAGGCAGGGTTGAAGACCAAATGGCCTACGTCTGCTCCTCGTTCGATGTTTCTATCGTTCATAGATACCTCTAGCTTTGTTTACATCGATGTGTCTTTATCCCATCCCTTCCTTTCCAGTCAATAGACTATTTCAGTTTGGAAACCTTATAATTTCTTCCAGTTTCTTGAAGTCTCTTGAGGATTTTAACCCAAAATGCACTTGTCAGGAAACCAATAAAATACTTGAAGGTACTGAAAATCCATTCTAAAGGGAAAAATGGTTTGTTTTCAAATTCATTGACTGCATGGGGCCTGTTACTGACAAAATATGATCCACTTATAGCTAATATTGTTTCATGAAACACACTCCAAAGTAACTCACAGATCAATGGAAAGAAATGTCCGCCGTTGTGAATTTCTTCATATTTCATTTCAAAAATATCACCTTCTATTTCTAACCAAACAAAGGGAGCATTCTTAAGGATCGCCATCACTATCGGAAGCAGTAGCGAATGCAGCACTGTTGGGTCAGTCAGGTTTTGAATCATCCTTTGAATGAATATTTAAAACAGTTTATCGTGATCGAATGTTACTCACTGACAGATTTGGTTACTCAGGCCTATGTGCAGCAATGTTTAGACCCCAACAAGCAGCATTTTTCTGTCAAAAGGTTTGACCTGGGTCTGAAAACAAAACATGAATGGGAAGAAATAAATCTTTGCATTTATATTGTGTCTTTCATAAGCGGCAGCTATTCCAAAGCACTTTGCAGCCATTGAAGTACTTTTGAAGTATAGTGGCTGTTGTAATGTGGGAAATGCAGCAGCCAATTTATGCACAGTAAGATCACAAGCAACCCTGCGATCATTAACGGACAGCCTGTACTTGCTTTGATGTTAGAATCATTAAAGCTCCACAATTCGGCCCGAGTTCGCAGCGACTCTCTAATGTACACCCTCCCTTGCCCCCCCACCCTATCTCTCTAACCACACCTAACCTGCACATCCCTCAATAAAAAGGGGTAATTTAGTATGGCCAATCCACCTAACCGTCACACCCTTGGACTGTGGGAGGAAACTGGAGCACCCTGGAGGAAACCCATGCAGACACGGGTAGAATGTGCAAACTCCACAGTTACCCAAGGTCTGAATTGAACCCAGGTTGCTGGCTCTGTGAGAGAGCAATGCTAACCACTGTGACACCGTGCCACCCAATGTTGATTGAGGAGCAAACCAGAGACACAGTGGGCTGGATTCTCCACTATTGAGACTATGACCCCACGCTGGTGGGGTTTACTCGTGAAAATGCTGGAAAAAAGTGCAACGAATTCACAGCCCTGCAAGGGGGTAGCGGGATGCGGAGTAAATCTCGCAGCTTTTGCTGCAGATACGGGCCCCCGCACTTCCGGGTCAGAGGCCGCACATATGCATGGCGGCGGCCTCCAGCAGCCGCGCCCTGCTCCATGGCAGATTTGGACCACAGTGCTGGACCCGAAAAAGAGACCCCCGATCGGCCACACACCGCCCCTGAAATCCCGCACAATCATTCCCCAGCTGTCTACAAGGTCCCCCCCCCCCGGCCTCTGATCATCCCACAATGTGCTCCCCAGTGACTGATTTTCAATTCCTGGAGAATCGCCGAACCGGCGTCGGTCCTGGTTATGGTGTCAAACTGGATTCTCCTCCCCGCCACCAGCCGCGGTTTCGGCGTCTGGGTGCTGAGAATCCAGCCCAGTAAGTATGAACAAGAAAACAAGCCAATTCTGAAGATGATTCAAAACCAAACTATCAAAATTTTTCCATCTGCCGTTCCACCACATTGTGATATAATCTGCAAAAAAGTAAAACCAAAGTTCGAAACAAACAATACACGGTCAATTTGATGAAGTATTCTGATGATGTCATCCTCTGTCCCCTCTGAAACTGGGAATGGAACATGGGGCAAAATTCTCCGACCCCCCGCAGGGTCGGAGAATCGCCCGGGGCCGGAGTAAATCCCGCCCCCACTGTGGCCGGAATCCTCCGCCACCCGGGAATTGGCGGGGGCGGGAATCACGCCCCGCCAATCGGCGAGGCCCCTGTGGCGATTCTTCGGCCCGCAATGGGCCAAAGCCCCGCTGCTGGGAGGCCTCTCCCACCGCTGTGGTTTGAACCACCTCTGGTGGCGGCGGGATCGGCGGCGGGAGCGGGCCCCCGGGGTCCTGGGGGGGCGCGGGGCGATCGGACCCCGGGGGGGTGCCCCCACGGTGGCCAGGCCCGCGATCGGGGCCCACCGATCGGTGGGCGGGCCAGTGCTGTGGGGGCGCTCTTTTTCTGGGGAGAATCCCCAGCGCGCATGCGCCGGTGGTGACGTCAGCAGTAGCTAACGCACCGGCGCATGCGTGAACCTGCAAAGGCCTTTCGGCCAGCCCCGGCGCCGGGCGTCAAAGGCCGCTGGAGCCGGTTTGGGCGCCAGTTGGTGTGGTGCCAACCGCTACGGCGCGGGCCTAGCCCCTCAATGTGAGGGTAGGCCCCTAAAGGTGCGGAGAATTCCGCACCTTTGGGGAGGCTCGACACCGGAGTGGTTGGCGCCACTCCGCTATGCTGGGACCCCCCGCTCCGCCGGGTAGGGGAGAATTTCGCCCTGATCTGAAAGTGGAAAAAACAAGAGCCTATCTTCCATTCTCTTTCTGGTAGAATACGCTAGTCAGTTCTCAGTGACCTATGTGCTGAATGAAGCAGAACAAGTCTCCACAAGAGATGAATAAAATCGACTTGTCAGTCAGGCACAGGATGAACAACACTCACCCAGTTGTAAAATAAGTAGAATAGGATGGTATCATTGCTCTTCTCCTACAGGATCTTGGTAATATTCTTTGGAAACAAAATATAATTGAGCAAACGCTTCTAGCAATACTTAGAAGTTACTTTTACAATCTGATGACAGTCGGCTCATTATTAAAATCTCTCTCCATTTCACTATTGTTCTTCTTCATCTTCTTGCTCAGGGTCCCTCAGGGTCGAGGGTGATTTGCTTCCACTCCGGGGAGGTGGGTTCTCCGGTGACTGAATAGTCCAATCCAGGATCCACAGACTCTGCCACAGGTTTGGCAGGTGGTGTGTATGAGATGGATGGATGGGATATTCTGGGTTCTGTGCTCTCCTTCTGCTGTTTATGCTTGATCTCCACGTGCTCCACCCTGACGTTCGAAGTGACTGGTGCCTCGTGGATGCTTCTTCTCCAGTTTGTGCGTTTTAAGGCAAGCGAGTCCCATGTGATGATTTATTTAGGGAGACTTTCAGAGTGTCTTTGTGGCGTGTTCTCTGCCCTGCTGGTGATAGCGTGCCATTGTGGAACACGTCAGGCACTTGTTTCGGGAGTCTTGTGTCGGACGTGCGGGAAATGTGGCCCACACATTGCAACTCATCTATTGTGACCAGTGCCTTGTTACTGGGGATATTGGCCTGGGAGAGGATGCCTATCCTGCCAGTGGATTTGCAAGATTTAGCAGAGGCAAAGTTGGTGATAACTCTCCAAGGATTTGAGGTGTCTCCTGTACATTGTCCATGCTTCTGATGCATACAGGAGGGCAGGGACCACGACTGCTCTGTGGACCATGAGCTTGGTGATGGGTTTGAGGTCTCGGTCTTCAAACAGTCTGTTCCTGAGGCATCCGTAGACTGCTCTGGTGCATTGGAGTGAATACTGGATTTTGTCATCAATGTCCACTCACACCGACAGGAGGCTCCTGACGTATGGGAAATGATCCACATTTTCCAAGGGCTCTCCATGGATCTTGACGGTTGGGGGGAAGTTTTGTGTGGCAGGAGCGGGCTGGTAGTGAAACTTTGTTTTCCGGATGTTTGGTCTGAGGCCCATTCTCTCATATGACTCTGTGAATGCGTCAACGATGGTTTGTAGCTTGGCCTCTGAGTGTGTGCTCGCACAGGTGTCGTCTGCGTACTGCAGCTCTATGACAGAGGTGGGGGTGGTCTTGGTTCTGGCCTGGAGGCGACAGAGGTTGAACAGTTTCCTGCTTGTCCAGTCGGCTGGCTCCCCTCCAGTGAGGAGCTTCAGGGTGATGGAGTGGAGTTTTGTTGCAAGGAAGATGGAGAAGAGCATTGGTGCAATGACGCAGCCCTGTTTGACCTAAGTTTGCGTATTGGGTCTGTGATGGTGGTGAATCACAGCTTGTTGTCATCATGGAGCAGGCGGGGAATGGCGGCAAATTATCATCGGGCAACTGAATTTGGGGAGGATGCTCCACAATCCCTCACGGTTGACAGAGGGGGAAGGCCTTTGCGAGATCGAAGAACTGGCTGGCACAGTGACACAGTAGTTGGCACTGCTGCCTCACAGCTGCAGGACCCAGGTTCAATTCTGGCCTCAGGTGACAGTATTGAGTGTGCACATTCTCCCCATGTCTGTATCGGTTTCTTTCAGGTGCTGTGGTTTCCTCCCACAGTATAAAGATGTGCAGGTTAGGTGGATTGACCATGCTAAATTGCCCCTCAGTATCCAAAAGGGGAGGTAGGGTGACTGGGTTACAGGGAGAGGGTGGCGGCATGGATTTAAGTAGGGTGCTCTTTAAAAGGGCCCGTGCAGACTTGATGGGATGAATGACCTCCTTCTGCACTGTAGGGATTTATTCTAAGGGCATGTGCAGAGGTTGATGCTGCTTCCTGTACTATTCCTGGATTTGTCACACACTGGATGGAAGCTGCACTGAAACTCAGGGAGGAGCTTTTCAGCCAATGGGAGGAGGCAGTTGAGGAGTAGTCTCTCGATGACCTTTCCTGTGGTTGAGTGGAAGGAGATTTCCACAGGCAGACCAGTCTCCTTTCTTGAAGATGGTCACAATTAAGGCATCTCTGAGATCATCTGGCATGCTCTCTTCCTCCAGGCAAGGATAATGAGAATATGATTTCTTCATCATCATCAGTAACTCAGTTGCTACACTATTATTCTTTGAACATTCATCACATTATACCACTCTCAATATAATACAACCTTCTTAATTCTATGATGGTCTTTGTGGCAGTAATGTGTGCATTTATTCACGTACTGGGTAACAGTGGACTTGATTTGAACACAAAAGCAAACTGCTGCAGATGCAGGAAATCTGAAATAAAAATGGAAAATTCCAGAAATATTGGGCAAGTCAGGCAGTAATGGTGGAGCGAGAAACATTGGGTAGGATTCTCCGTTTGGGAGACTGTGCTGGATTCTCTGATTTTGAGGATCTGTCCAGAACATGAGTCTAGTCTTACACCGAAAAGCTCCTCGCCGCCCCCGCACCGACCCTCTAACTGGTGAGGGGCTAGCAGCGGCACCATGTAAAGCCCCCGGTGTTCCCGACAGAAACCTGCAGCGGTCGCGCCATACAACATGGCGCCTGCCACGCATGGACCGGCCTGCCAGATAATGCTCCATGTAATCCCCCTCTCCACCTCCTCACTACCTCCTACCAGTCCCCCCAGCCCCTGCTGAAGTCAACCCCGGCCAGCGGAACGGCTGCTCCACGACTGTGGCGGCGCTAGACACAGTCCGCAGTCACCACGCGAGGTTGACGAAACCTCAGAACACAAGTGGTCCATGCAGTCGGGAAGTCAGCCCATCAGGGGCGGAGCATCAAGGGACGGCCTTCGGGTGACGTCCTGAGGCTGTCCCAATGGCGTGCGGCCTACTCACTGATGGTGCCATTGTAGAGGGGGCGGCGCTTCCGAAAACAGGCGCCGCCCTGGATTTCGGCGTCAACAGGGATTCTCCGCCCAATCGCCGAATGCAATTTTGGCGTCGGCAATTGGAGAATCCCACCCCATGTTGTCCTGCCGGAGCTGAATTGCAGCCTGTTCACGATCCCCGAAAGAGATGTGATTTCACTGCATTTATCCCTCTTTGATTCGCTCAATGTTTACAAACATTCGGGTTTCAACACTTGTGCCATTTAACCGTGAACGGAGGTGAATGAATCAAAGCTGCAGGTGGTTTGTAGAAGCTGTCAATCACAGGCCACTCCCAGAAAGCTATGAATGGCTTGCAGCTAATGGATCCGTGCAACCAAGCCCAGGTTGCAGCTGCTCTCCTTTCAGGAATGGACATGTGAAGCAGCAAGGTAAGTTTTACAGCTGTAATTCTTCTCATTGCCCCTGTCTGGACTGCTCCCTAGCTTCCAGACAGGGGTCCATTTTCTGGGAGATAGGGGTGTGTGGGGTGAGTCTTTGGGAGGGACCCTTTAGGCAGGGGTTCCCGTGGGGGTCCTCATATTACAGAGTTCCCTATGGAGAGGTCTCCCTATCAAAGAGGACCCTGTGGGGGTGTTCCCTTCTATAGTGGTGCCTGTGGGGAGGGTGTGGGTGTTGTCTTCCAGAGGGGAGGTTAGCAGGCAGTGAATTGTTGTGGGGAGGGCTGGCCCTCGGATAGTCTCTACAAGCGTGGTCTTGGCATAATGGACCTTACCGTGGGTCAAGGGGTTGTTCCAATACGAAGTCCACCACATCAGGGCTACGCTGGTAAAAACCGCAAGTGACCCGTGCCCACGTGATTCCCGGCCACGGGGCCCGGAGAATCATGGAAGGCTGGAGCATAGGGCGTCAGGCCCGTTAAATGGAAGAAAATCGGTCCACGGAGTCAAAGAGGGTCTCCAGTTCGGCGGCCCGGAATGGCGGCGCTGCCCTCCTTGCGACCACCTTGCCTGAGATGCTGGTGCGTGTGAGGAGGAGGATCCATTATGTGCAGCCGTGGCGTCACGTCAATGACGGAAGCGGCGAATTGGCTGCCGGTCTGTTAATGGAGTGTTGTGATTCATGATCCGCCTGTGCTAGCCCCTTGGGAGCCGTTGAATCACTGCAGCTGGGGACGCAATGATGCCATCATGAAACTCCACCGTTTTCAAAACGGCGTTCTTAGTCTCAGGAATGGAGAATCCAGCCCCAGGTGTCCTTGAATGGAGAATCTCACACGTAGTGTTAGCAGGCAGGAATTTGCATTCCTGTCCACTGGGGGAATCGCCTGTGGGATGGAACAATTGATGCACCAGCAAAAGGTTGGGAAAATCTCGCCCAACGCTTCAGACCAATAGCCTTTCATTTGAACTCTGAACACTCATGAACTGCCATTAACTTGAAACATTTACTCTATTTCACCCTCCACAGATGCTGGCTGAACTGCTGTGTTTTTCCAGTATTTTCTGCCTCGCTTTTAATGTTCAGTTGGGCAATGCTACAGATTATGAACTATGAGATGGTTTGACTCAGTCGGAAACATTTATTGGCAATGACTAAGAACACTGAATAAGCTAATTATTAAAAGTAGATTAACTAATTAACTGAATGTTACAGCGGCTGCTGGTACTGACACTTGGTTCAATGTTTAATATTATCAGGAAATTTTAGCTAATGAGCTTCCCGGCATATTTGATTGTACAATTATCTATGTTAGGAGTCTTTATCCATTGTTCGCCCATAAAATATATAAAATATGGCCAGAATTTTACACTTTCCTCAGCAGGCTCTGAAACAATAGGGAGTGTAAAATTGCATGGATGGGATTCCCGCTGGATATGCCTGCTTTGGCGCAAATGCAATTTCACAGTGGTATGGGAAAGGCCTTGTGTAGAAAACCCAGGCTTTCTCCTGTTAAGGCCCTTAAGTAGCCACCTCATAGCCAATTGAGGACTTTTTCCTGCCCAACATCAATTTTTAGGCTTTCAGGAATGGGTCAGAGCATTGTGGGAAACTTAAAATGAATGAATTTCCACTTTGAGTTGGAAGAGGGTGCTTCAACCTGAAGGCCCCTTCAGATTTGGGACATTCTCCCCTCCAGGATGTGGGAGGTCCGCCCCTCCTTACCACCCTGGTCTTCAGATTAAGGCACTCCCTTCCCACCCGAGATGGAGATTGATCCATTTTTCAGTTCCCATGCAGGCCTATCCCCGACGCTGAGTACTCCCCTCTCCTAAACTGCAGGGTACCCCTATTTGCTCGCCTCCAGGACTTAGCCTAAGTCCGAGGACTTAAAGTGAGGTAGAGTGCTGCAGTACCTCTTCCTGCCACTGCAGCACTGTGTCTGGATGAGCTAGAGAGCTGTTGGCCAATCTGATTGGCTGACTGCTTTCCAAGGCGGACTTCCTTCCAGCTGGAATGCTCACCTACTGCCAATCATAACTCAGTTGAGCATAAAATGGCAGTGGGTCTGTCAGAGTCAGCAGGGATGGGTTACACGCTGGTTCTCAGATTAGCAAGTGCTGAGCTCTCGCCATCCTGAAAGGTCAGGCCTGTGACGACAAAGATAGTTTGCTCATGTCCTCAGCTTACACAGCATTGAAAAAAAATAATTCATTTACATTATGTTGTATTCTGCTCTACTTGCTCAGAATTGTGCATTATGGGAAACTTAACAATGAATGACTTTCCGTCTTGTGTGGTAAGGGAATGCCTCAACCTGAAGGCTCCTTCAGATTTGGGACGTCCTCTCCTCCAGGATCTGGGAGATCCAACCCTCCCTCCTACCCTGAACTTCAGATTGATATGTTCCTTTCCCAACCGAGATGGAGATTGATATGTTCCCTTCCCAACCGAGATGGAGATTTGATTTTCAGTTTTCATTTGGGGGACACTTAAATGCCATGACAACTGCGCCTACAGCAGAGATAATGGGTACCTTTGTTTATTTAGGTCTTTTGCCAAACACACCCAATCCCTGTCCCTCTCCCACCTATCAATGGGGTTTAATAACAAGGCCTATAAAATAAATGAAAAAGAGCAAAGATTGAAGCCATTTATGAAGAAAAAAATGAAAGTCTTTATGTCGTGCATTTACTGTGTTAACAAAAGGACAAATGTCGGGGCAGTGCACCTCGAACTGACCAGAATCCGGGCCTTTGTTTAACTCACTACTCAAAAGACGGCACCGCAGCGGGTACAGCATTTCTCCAGTAGTATACTGAAGTGTCAGTGTGGATTAAAGTGGCCTATCATTGAGCCAAGCCTGATGAAGTTGACTGCAATAGATGATGTTCATCCTGAGTTCCACTTCAAGTTAAATCATAACTAGGATAAAAGAGCATGGGTACAAATTGATAAACTACAGTTTAGACATCAGAAGCACTTCTGCATGCAATCAAAACATGGAACGCTTTAGGACAGTGAGTGATGGAAGCAGGATGATATTCAAAGAGACAGTTAACTGCTCCCTCATTTGTACTTAATGTTCTCCCTCGTTTGTACTTAGCCTTGTTAACGCTAGCGATGGAAAAAAATCATTAAAAAAAAAAAATTTCCTTCACGGAATTTGCCCACCACTGACAAGATCAACATTTACTTCCCATCCCTAGTTACCCTCGTGAAGATGGTGATGAGCCGGCATGTCAAATCCAATTGAGTGGCTTAAGAGTAAACTGGCAGGGTCTGGAGTCACATATAGGCCAGATCGGGTGAGTACAGCAGGTTTTACTTCCTCAAGGAACATTTGTGAACCAGGTCTGTCTTCAGGACAATCCAGTTGTTTCATGGTTACTCTTGTTTGAACAAGCTTTTTACACAGACTTATTTAATTAAATTAAAAATCCCTACTTGCTGCGGTCAGATTTGAACTCAGATCACTCGGCTATTAATCTAAACTTCAGGATTGTTGTTGCAGCAGCGTTATTGTTATCCAGCTGAACTATGCAGTAGTATCTCCAGTAAAATACTGGGTGCTGCCTTTGTGTGAGAATAATTAGGGGATGAATTGAAGAGATATGTTGGTAAAAGACCTAATTATTTCTGTTCCCCATTCCGAGTCTCTGAAATGAGGTTTCGATTGATCTATTTAAAAGGGATCAAATAGTTCAAATGTTTTCATCCTTCTCGAACTCAGGCCTGTTCCCTTTAAGCATCTAAGGGTAGAAGTGGCAGAGGTTGAAAGACCAGATGTAGTCATAGATTTGTGGTCATGCACTATCAGTTGTCCATCCCTAAAGAAAGCTGCATCTTGTAGCTCAATGAGTATTGACTCTGTGAAGTCCTTTCCAGATTTAATTGTAACGGCAGGTTCAGTTCCACACTGCAGCTTATATTTACCTTGCTGGAGAATGGACATGCTCGGTTGCCATTCAAAGAACTGTAAGTACAGAAAACAAAACATCAGGGATAGCAATAGGCAATAGGCTCCATCCACAATTTCAAAAGATCATGGTTGAAATTCATGAACTCCACTTTTGTTCCCTATCCTCATGACCTTGATTCCCTTCGTGTCCATACATCTATTGATCTCAGTCTTGAATCTACTAATTGACTGAGCATCTGTGTGCTCACAACCTTCTAAGTGAAGAAATTTCTCTTCCTTTCTGTCCTTGATCACTTACTCTGAGACTATGATCTCTCAAGTCCTGGGAAACAGCCTCTCAACATTAAGTCTTAAAAGAATGTTATATCTTTTAATGAGATCACCTCACATTCTTCTAAATTCTAGAGAATATAGGCCCATTCTAAGGATGTTCAGGGGCTGTGTAAGATTATATAGAAAAAAAACACTTGGATTTACAGAGTATATTTCACCACCCCAGAATGTCACAAAGTGCTCTACAACCTTTGAGGTGTGATCACTTTTGGAATGTAAAGGCAAAGTTGCCAAAGTTTCAGATGAACATAGGCTGCTTTTTGCTTTGCGGGGGAGAGCTGATTGATGGTGATTTAACCTGAGGATCACCACACCTCAGGCGAGGGGCTAGAGTGAGAAGACAGGGCCTTCATGAATAACCTCAGCTGGTCCAGGAATTGAATCTGTGCTGCTAGCCTTGCTCTGCATCATGAATCAGCTTTCTAGCCAAGTGAGCTAAATCGGTCCTCTATTTGTAATATAGGGAAGCGCTGTTGCAATGTTTATCCGGAAATGTGCAACGGATTAAGAGGGGGAAACATTTTGAGGCATCCATGTTTGGAAGGCAGTCTTGGAATGGAAAGCTGTTCCTGAATCATAAAACAGCATAAAGAACTTCTGCTTTTTTTGCCTTTAGATCCAAACATTCATTCTGTCAGCCCTGCCTTTCTGTGAAGAATGCATTCATTAAAGAGTGGGCAGCCCGCCAGTCCCTTACATCTTGCATCTAGAACTCCAGTACCTATGGTCAAGAAGTCGTGAATGGGAGGAAATCATAGGCCGTGATTCCCTGGCCTCATTGCACTCTCGCTCGAGCAAAACGAGGCTGGCGAATAGCAGGAGGGGCCAAAAATGAGAACCGCGCCAAACGTCAAACCTGCAGCCAGCAGATTCCCGTAGGCGAAATGGGGATCTCGCCGTGGCGAGAAACCAATTATCATCACTTAACCACTATTTCCATACAATTAATGGGAACCACCCTATATCCAACGGCCTCCCATCATTCAGCGGCCTCTCCAGCAAGCGGTTATGCTGGTGCCGATTAGAACTCCATTTTACAAACGTGAATCTGGCGGAAGGGCTTCTGTGGGGAGCTGAAAAGGTGAGTAGCCATCTTTTCTGATGGGCAAAGAGCCCATGGGCGCTGGGCTTGGCACCCCAGGGCTCGGGGGAGATGCTGGGTGGGGGCAAGCGCATGCGTGCTGCCATGTCAACCCCCAGCGAGGCCCTCATGCTCGCCCGGATGTGGCCGGTCCATCATTGCTACCTTACCCACCCCCCACCCCCATCTCCCACCCTCCCAGGGTATGTGTTACATCAATCCAGGGTGCTGGAACGGTATTGGCACTATCAGCGGATCACTGTTGAGGGCAGTGGATGATGAGAACCCGCAGAGAGCTATCGATGCCATAGTCTGTCCCCTGTCTGTCTGCTGAGTGCTTGCTCACACCCATCACTTGCACGTGGTGTGCCGGGGAGAGGGGAATGCCTGGAGAGATGGGCCAAGGGTTCGGAGGTCGGCTCGCATTGCGGAAGAAAGTGACAGAGGCGTTATACTGGTTGTGCATCAGGGTGTTTATTGTATTTAACAATTCCCCACTCTTCCAATGATGCCGGAACCCTACCCACATCCCTCCTAACCCCCTACGTACCCCCCATACCGTCCCCCCTCCCCCGGTGCTCTCAGTGATCCTCGATGTGCTTTGCCTTACTAGCTCTACAGCTATGTCGAAGTGTATCCCCATAATGCACATCAGAGATGGAGGCAGGTAGCTGGTTACCTCGTCCTGTGGCCTTAGATGCCCCTGGCAGGTGTTCTCTGGGGGCTCTGGGGTCAGAGGGCCTTGGCGCACTTGTCAGCAGCACATGCACAGCCGTGCTGCCTTGTTCCAGGGGCTGACTCTGAGTCGCAGCCTCATCAGAGAGGTGGAACTCAGGGGAGCTGGTAGCCACCATCACCACACACCATGTGACGGGTCTAGGTTGGAACCCAGCGCATTCTCCTCCCGGCCGGTGCACATAGGGCCCTCGGGTTTGAGATCTGGATGCCCCTGCATTATCTGGCTCTGCCAGACTTAAAGGCTCCCCAGGGTCTGCGCCATCGTGTTGACGCCCTCAGCGATGCTCCATTGTGATTGGGCAATGCTCTGCAGCGCCTCAGCAATGACCACCTTCGACAGGGACAAGCTCTGCAGCGCCTCGGCCATTCCCATCTGAGAGCGGGACATGTCCCACAGAACCTCATCAATGAAATTAAATGAAAATCGCTTATTGTCATGAGTAGGCTTCAAATGAAGTTACTGTGAAAAGCCCCTAGTCGCCACATTCCGGCGCCTGTTCGGGGAGGCTGTTACGGGAATCGAACCATGCTGCTGGCCTGCTTGGTCTGCTTTCAAAGCCAATGATTTAGCCCTGTGCTAAACAGCCCCGTATATCAAGGTCATCAAGGTCAGTCTGGCACTGGAGGCCAATCCACCTGTTCAGACTCCCGGAGCTCACAGTTGCTGCCACCTCGTCCCAGGCAGAACTGGCTGTCCTGTAGTTGACCTTCCAGAACCCTCATGGGAACAGGAGATTCCTCCTGACCTTCACTGCGACTAGGAACCTCCCCAGATCTGCATCCCCGAATCTTGGGACTGGCCTCCTGGGCGCCATTGTTGTAAGCTGACTGGGGTTGGCTGAGTAAGTGTTGCCTAAGTGTTGTTTGGCTGTGTTAGTGGGGAGCTGGCGAGCGCAGCACCGGAGAATCGGCTGGCGAGCCTTTGTTTGCGTCAAAAAGCCCGTGTGACCTTGTTAAGTGGTCCAATTAACGTTGAATAGCATTGCCGGCCTTGCTGGGCCTAGCTCCGGGACACTCGTGGCAGTCCCCGCTTGCTACCACACTGGAAAGTCTTTCTGGAGAATCGCGCCCATAGGGTCAATGCCAGGAATACAGCTTCAGAAACATGAATGCAGAGCTCAAAGAAATTTAACGAGCTGACACATATTGTCATGGTGAGAGAGTTTAATGTTATATCCTACCAATTGCATCATTACCCTCGCCCACTGCTCAATTCACTGAACTCCCATTACCCAACAAACTCCAATCTCTATTAATTAGTATTCGACCCACCGATTAACATGCTTCACCGCAGCCTCACATACTTAACATTGTTGTATCTCTCAAACCCACAACCAACAGCTCTTGTGCACTGGCAGCTATTCAAGCATTATAACTACATCACCAAACATATTGCAAGACATTAATCGCACACTTCCTCCTATTGCAGTTTTTGGCAATGCTGGAGGGATCGATGATTTGGATATCTGCATATCTACTCTTGCTTCCCTCATCCGACTTCTCCTTTACTGTGCAATCTGCTCTGATTTGCAAGCTGCTGATGGTGTGAGCACGCACTGTTTACATGTCCCATCACAGCCACCGAACCCTTCCCCCTTTTACATTTCCAATATGGAAAACCATAAAGCCATTAGATTGTTCCCATAACCCCCAATTCCCTCACTGATTAAAAATCTGTCTATCTCAGCCCTGAACATACTTAGTGACTGAGCCTCCACAGCTGTCTGCGGTAAAGAATTCCATAGATTCACTGCACTCTGAGAGAAGAAATTCCTCATCTCTGTCTTAAATTGGTGACTCCCTTCTCTGAGATAATGGCCTCTGGTTCTAGATTTTCTCACAAGACGAAACAACCTCTCCAAACCTACCCTCTCAAGCCCCCTGAGTGAAATGGAAGAGGGTGAAGGGATACCCTCACTTGATCTTAGAGTCCTAGACACCAGCTCAGGGAATCTTTCAGAGAATAGGAGCGAGGTGGGATCTGCCCATGATGAGACACTGGGCATAAGTGTTCAGGAATCAGGATAGCACAGGTACCAGGTAGCTGGAGAGAGTAGTTGCACACTGTTTCTGTAGCAGACAAGTCCGATTGGGACTTTGTTGACTACAGAAGAATGGTTTGGTGCATTACAAAGCCAGCCAGGAAATCCGAGCTCAGTGCCAGGGAGCAAACAGAACTTCAGGACCAACATGGCACATGTTTTTGCACAAACCTTCAGAGCTCATCTTTTTAACATGGAATGAATATTCACCGACATCAGTGCACCTGGAGAACACACCGTTACGCAGTGTCTGATGCCCGATGTCACAGCTTCCACCGCAACGCTAAGAAATTCCATCAAAACTTTGGCTGTGGCCTTGGAAGCTAAGACTCCTGCCATCATGGCTTTGGGGACCACCATTGTTCCAGCAGGCAGCAGACAGGTAGGATTACTGAGAGGCCACATAGGAAGATGTCAGTGGCTCCATGGAATCCAAACCTGAGCTCGTTCCTACACCCGTTATTCCACCAGTGCCCTTATTGCTGAGAACCCGGCAGCCAGACCATACAGCCAGTGTCCATGGCAAGATGGTACAGGCTGAAGCCATGCCCTGTAGGCCCTAAGCTGCTTAGCATCATGCTCCAACACCATCTTGAACAAACCTTGAACCAATTGTAAACCATGTACTTACGTGACTGTGTAGGAAGAATAATTTGTGATGTAGCAGTGGTGCTGGTTTGTGGAGGTTGGTTCTGGTGAACACCTCACAACCTGATTTTCACCAAATGTACAGGTCAGATTAAGTTTCTTCTTTAAATATTAATCAGTTGAGGTTCCTCTCCGTGATGTAGACCAATTCAGTGTTTCTTTTTCTATGTAACTAAGAAATGGAACTTACCTTAGTCTTCAGTCACTTTGTGTGCCAAATAATGTAACTGGGTCCTGGGCTTGAGTTTATTTAGAGAAATCTTCTCTACTCTTGCCTTGAACTCCTGGAACTTGAAAGAGATTTCTTGCCGCTTCACACGTGCACCTGTTAAAAATTGATCCATTTTAATTTTTAAAAACTCATTCATGTAATGTTGAAAATACTATGTAGCTGATTGTAAATAAAAATCTATCAACAGTGATTTGCTGTGAGTTTCAAGAGGACACAATAACTGCTTATTTAACTATTGCTGAAGCACAATGTCTAGGCAGCACGGTAGCACAGTTACTTCACAGCGCCATGGTCCCAGGTTCGATTCCCAGCTTGGGTCACTATCTGTGCGGAATTTGCACATTGTCTGCATGGGTTTCCTGCAGGTGCTCCGATTTCATCCCACAAGTCCCAACAGACCTGCTGTAAGGTAATTTGGACAATCTGAATTCTCCCTCAGTGTACCTGAACTGATGCCAGAATGTGGGGACTTGGGGGTTTTTCATAGTAACTTCATTGCAGTGTTAATGTAAGCCTACTTGTGACACTATCAAGGATTATTGATTATTATTATTATTGAATGCCAATAGTCTAGAATATAGAACAGTACAGCACAGAACAGGCCCTTCGGCCCTCGATGTTGTGCCAAGCAATGATCACCCTACTCAAACCCACGTATCCACCCTATACCCATAACCCAACAACCCCCCCTTAACCTTACTTTTTAGGACACTACGGGCAATTTAGCATGACCAATCCACCTAACCCGCACATCTTTGGACTGTGGGAGGAAACCGGAGCAACCGGAGGAAACCCACGCACACACGGGGAGGATGTGCAGACTCCGCACAGACAGTGACCCAGCCAGGAACTGAACCTGGGACCCTGGAGCTGTGAAGCATTGACGCTAACCACCATGCTACCGTGCTGCCCGTAGTCTAATCTATAAAGCAGAGTGGCTCTCAATGTAAGCCTCTTGTGCACTTTGCATGATTTCTAACTGGGGTAATGAGCAATGTCATGAGTGATGGCCCATGTCGCTCAGTATGCACATATCATTCTGGTTCAAATTAAGGTGACACAGAGGGATCACCACAGAATGAAGACATTTTGACTGATGCCAGAGCACCATGCATTCAACTACATGATGGGGCCATACAACAGCTGCACTTTAAAGAAATTAACTCACTTCCTGCTGAAAAATATGGCTCCGTCTGCAGGAGGAGCTTACTGTTCACATAGTCATGGCACGTGGGACCTTGGGGAACTTGCAGTCTATGCAAAACACTTGTGCTCACTCCTTCTACTTGGCTCTGGCAAGAGGCAATGAGATGTGCTCAGTTCTTGTTGTGTAGGAACCTCAGTGACCTCTCTTACAGAGCAGCACAGTGTGAACTGCAAGATGTTGCTTATATCTCCAGCAGGAGACTGAAAGCAGACTGAGGCAAATATATTAACAACTATGACAGCCACAGATAATACAGCCCTTTAAATAATCCTGCTGGTTATTCCTCCATGCCATTTAGTGATGTGTTCATGTGTGCGAGGTTAGCACAGAATGAGGTGTATAGTTCCAAAATGGCAGTGGTGGCTTCCATTCAGTTTAGCACGCACATTGTTCAAAGATCTGCCTTCTCTGTACACTGCTGGTGGCTGTTGGGCACAAACAAACTCCTTACCAAGATGGTATCATACACATGCTCCATCTGAAATGCACGTTCACCTCTCGGACACCATTTTAAAACCTGCGCTAGCCACGTGACCTTCAAAGACCTGGTGCTACATGGCCTAATTTAAACTCGCAGCCTGCTAACTCATAAAGTTTACTTCCACACTTAATAATTATCTACAATTGATACAGAGATACAAATCAATGTGGGAATAAGTGGTGGAGTATTTTTTCACAAGACAAATCAAACAACAATACTTTATACAACGGAAACATCTGTCTTCCAAAACACCGTAACGACAACACATATTGCAATGGACTGTGTGCTGCTGTGGAAGATTCATGAACAAATAATTTTGCAATTAATCATACAATCAGAACTAATTGCCAGTTACAGATTGAACAATTAACTCCGTCTCATCATTTTTGTGAACAAATGAAAAACCCCGGCATGAGAGAAAAACTGAACACAAATCTGTTGCACCAACTGTTAAAGCCACAACATGCCAATTAAGATTAAATCTGTGCACTGAAAGCATTAGTGATGCCAGGGACCAAATATGTTGCCATTTTGTGTCCTTCCCTGATCACATTCTTATCTATTTCAAATACAGTGTTTCAATTCTTTCTCGTGTATTGTGGATCTGGAACATATGAGGTGAGGGTTGTGTGAAATTATCAACAACAACAGCAACTTGCATTTATGTAGCAACTTCAATGTGGTAACTCATCCCAAGGAAGGCCAACAGATTAATTTTGAAATCAATCTACATAAGACGATCAAAGATGTCAGTTCTCAGCTCCAGGGTCCCAGGTTCGATTCCCGGCTTGGATCACTGTGCGGAGTCTGTACGTTCTTCCCGTGTCTGCGTGGGTTTCCTCTGGGTGCTCCGGTTTCCTCCCACAGTCCAAAGATATACAGGTTAGGTGGATTGGCCATGATAAATTGCCCTTAGTGTCCAAAAAAAAATAGGTGGGGTTACTGGGTTACGGGGACAGGGTGAAGGTGTGGGCTTCAGTAGGGTGTTCTTTTCAAGGGCTGGTGCAGACTCAATGGGCTGAATGGCCTCCTTCTGCACTGTAAATTCTATGATTCTATGAACATCTCAAAGCGGGAGAGAGTAGTCAAGACAGGATCACTGAGCAAGTTGCAGAGGATAGGCCTCAGGCAATGCAGTAGAGAGACTTTTATTTTATTCATTCAAGGAATGTGGGCATCACTGGCTAGGCCTGCATTTATTTCCCATCCCTAATTTCCCTTGAGAATGTGGTGGTGAGCTGCCTTCTTGAAACATTGCAGTCCATGTGGTGTAAGTACACCCACAGTGCTGTTCGGGAAGGGGTTCCAGGATTTTGACCCAGCGACAGTGAAGGAATGGCAATATATTGCCATAATCCGGCCGAACATGTCTCTGTTTGGCTCGTGGAGCCAGCATTCAGGTAAGTGAAAGATTCTGTCTGAAGCTGCTCCTCCGATCTCTCCCGCGTTTAGCAAATATATATCTATGTTATTGTAAATGAATGTTATTTCTTTCTATCCTTCAACTCATGCTGGATTCTTCGTGGCCCTCACAAAAGTGGGGCAGAAACAGCCTGTGATTGGAGGAGCAGCAAACAGGCTTCATTTAGCCTGAGGCCTGAACACTGGCGGAAGTGGTGAGTCTGTTGTTGAGGAAGAGAGGCCTACAGGGAAGGATGGAAGGAAGGGGGACTGCCTGACCAGGGAAGGGAGAGAGGAAGTGACGTCATGCACCAGGTGACGTCATGCACCAGGCTCTCCAGAGCGGTTGCCACCCGAGCAATGTTGTCATTGGTGCCATGCATTGCCGGCATTATCTCCTGCACCCATAGCCTCTGGGATTCCTCCAATCGGCTATGGACCTGGTGGAGTGTCGCTGACATTCCCCATTGAATATCATGGCTGCATCCAATCAACTGAATCATGTCCAGAGGCTCAGCATCTGACTGGAACCCAGCTGATCCTGGGATCCAGTAGACCTCTGACTTCTGTCTCGCTTGGGCTTTAATGTGGAGTTTGCTCTGAGGGATCGTTTAAGTGCTGCTCCCCCATGTTGGCGGGAGGCTGGCAGGCACAGTCCCAGCAAATCATCCGGCTGGACCATCATTTACAGCGTGAAGTCCGTGGGGCCTCATTAAATGGACCGATTAACGTTTGATACCGGTGACGGCTTTGCCGGGTCGAACGTCGGGAAGCTTTCCCATTAAATCGCCCCCTCACACACCCACTCTGGTTTAGCACAGGGCTAAATAGCTGGCTTTTAAAGCAGACCATGGCACGCCAGCAGCATGGTTCAATTCCCGTACCAGCCTCCCGAACAGGCACCGGAATGTGGCGACTAGGGGCTTTTCACAGCAACTTCATTTGAAGCCTACTTGTGACAATAAGCGATATTCATTTCATTTTCACTCACTCACTGTCTCTCTCTCTCTTTCTCACAAACACTCTCACTCACACTTCCTCTCACTCTCAGGGCCGAATTCTCCGCTCCCCATGCCGGGTGGGAGAATCGCGGGAGGGCTGGGCGACTCATGACACGCCCCCCTGGCGCCCCCCGCGATTCTCAAACCCCCCCCCCCGCTCGGAAGAATCACCGCTCGCCGTTTTTCACGGCGACCGGAGATTCTCCGGCCCGGATGGGCCGAGCGGCCTGCCGTTTCCGACCGGTTCACGATGGCGGTTACCACACCTGGTCGCTGCCGTCGTGAACATGGGCGCCAAATGCTAGTTTGAAGCTTGTGGGGGGCAGAGAGGGGAGTGAGCACCACGGCCGTGGTTGGGAGGGGACTGGCCCGCGATTGATGCCCACCGATTGTTGGGCCGGCGTCGCAAAGCGACGCATTCTTTCCCCTCCGCCGCCCCACACGATCAAGCCGCCATGTCTTGCGGGGCAGCAGAGGGGATGACGGCAACCGCGCATGCGCGGGTTTGAGCCGTCAGCCACCGTGACATCAGCCGCGCATGCGCGGGTTGGAGCCGACCAACCTGCGCATGCGTGGCTGACGTCACTTAGGCACCGCTATCACTTCATTCTCGGCGCGCGGCCGTGACGCTTGCGTCAAGGCGGCGTAAGAGTCGGGGGAAGGAGTTAGATGATGGGCAAAGCCATGTCCTATGAGGAGCAGGGGAGAATGAGGGACTCCCTGGCCCTCTGGGCTTAGTGGACCTTAGGCGGTGCCTCTGGCTGGTCCTGCAGGTCCTCCCCAGGCTCATCCTCTAGCACCTCCTGGTCTGGCACCTCCTTGTCCTCCTCCTCGAGGCGGTTGCATGTCCCTCCACCTCCACCACATCACCCCGCTGCAGTGCCAGGTTGTGGAGGGCACAGCAGACCGCCAAAAAGCGTGTGACCCTCAGGGGAGTGTACGATAGTGCACGACCAGAGTGGTCGAGGCATAAAAAATACATTTTGAGGACCGTTCAGTGGCCGCATCCTTGTTATATTAGGTCTCTGCATTGGTCACCTGCTTCCATACTGGCGTCATTAGCCAGGTCCTCAGCGGGTACCCCATGTCCCCCAAGAGCTAACCACCCATATCGGGGTGGTCCTCAAAGAGTCTGGGGATCTCCGACCCCCCCAGGGTGTAGCTGTCGCGCCTGGAGCCATGGGCTCCGGCTGACTTCCCAGTGCCGCCCGGTTCTGCCTGCTGTCTTTGAGATATGCCGCTGTGAGGAGGGGGGATTCGGAAGAACTGGAGACTGCTGTCATCTCCTTGCCAGCATCCCAAGATTGGCTTCCAGTGCTTCCTCCACCCTGATTGTGCCCCTTGGGACCTCGGGTTCTCCATGGGACGGAAGGTAGTTGGAGTGAGCACCAGAGGCCTCTGAGTCATCTGGCGCAGCAAATCCTGGAGCCTCCCCATTGTCTGCACCATAATGCCGACACCCTCAGCGATGCTCCTCAGTGACTGGGCTGAGCCGTGGCAATGTCCGTCTGTGTTTGGGACACGTCCCTAAGCGATTGGGACATGATGTCGAGGCCCTCCGTCATGGTTGTCACAGACATTGGACATCACCACTCATCACCCTGACGTCGTGTTCCAGGTTTTTCACTGCGGTCGCCTCCCTAGTAGTGTTGGCCTTGATGCCACACATTGCCAGCATCATCTCCTGTTCCAGCAGCTTTTGGAGGTTCTTCAAACGCTGGAATGTCGCTGACACCCTTTCCTGAATCTCACAGCTGTGTTGTATCATCTGCATCAGCTCTGGCATAACCTTGTCCAGAGGCTCGCCATCTGGCGGGGACCCAGCTGTGTCCTGGGATTCAGCAGGCTTCTGACTGCTGTCTCCCTTCCAACCTCCAGCTGATATGCATCATCAAATGAGTGGTGCTCACCGGATTGTGAGGTCCTCTTTGTCACGCTGCCCACACTGTCAGCCACTGCCACTACCAGGCGCCATTGCTGATCCTGCTGCTGATCCGGTGACCCCCCCACCTCAGGGGAACAAGGTGCCCCATCTATCATCCACAGCATCAAGAAGCCTTGCGAGGTCGGCATCCTCAAAGAGAAGTGCAGGCCTTCCTGCTGCCATGCTTGTGTGTTGACAGGGAGTGAGTGGTAAAGGAGCACTTAAAAACAGGTCCCCCTTGTTAGCGGCGAGCTGCTGAGGTACGAGTCAGGTGAATCAGATGGCAAGGGAGCCAGTAATGTCGGGAATCTTGTGGGAATACAATCTCATTTTGGAATACAATGCCGTTGATTGAGGGCCCACAAACGCGCCAACATGGCTGTCACGAAACACCCCGCCAAATGGACCCAAAACCGGACTTTGAAATGTTTCTTTGAATCGTGTCCATTACCTTTTCAAAATGTTCTCATGGCAACTTGAATGAGGTAAACATCAAAACGTGACCCAAAAGGTTGGACAAGCCTGTGACAGAATTATGAAAATTGAGAGGGCACAAGAGGCCAGAATTGGAGGTATGTAAAGCTTTCAGAGTGTTGCAAGACTGGGAGAGGTTACAAAGACTGGGTGGGGGAGGGGCAAGTTCATACAGGTGAGCTCAGGTGGAGTGTACGATGATATACATAAGCAATCATGTATATAATGATATAAATGACCTCCGACCAGCAGGTGGCAGTGTAAATCTACCACGTAACTCTGTACCTCAAGGAGTTGGGAGATAGTCGTGCTAGTGGCTAGTCATTCTTGCAGTAGCTCGAGGATAATTTATCAGTATTAGTAGTTTGTAATATATTTCTCAAAGTTATCTTTACCACACCTTTATTTTGTAATAAAACACTAGTCAAGAACTAGACATTCTTCTGTGCATAGTTCCAACCAGCCAAGCACCAGAACATAACAGAGTGGAACGGGCCGATGTTACCAAGGTGGAAGAAGGTGGGCTTGACTGTAGAAAGCTCGGCTCAGGGTAAGGTAGCATCCCAGTGATCAAAATAGTCTGTCTCAGCCTCAGGCACAGGCCAGTTGGAACGACGGCAGTGGCAAGGCAACAGTGTTCATGATGGAAATCTAAGACAATCAATTGCATTGTTCCTCATAATTTTTAATTGGAGGAAATGTTTTTGAATACTGGATGTCAAGCAGGCAGTGTGACAAATGAGAGGGAGAGGGATGATGAGGAAGTGGGGGGGGGGGGGTGATGATGTAGACAGAGGAGGCTCAAGGAGCAAGCTAAAGTTGAATTTTGTACCCTCCTCCCACTAATAATTCAATTCAAACCTTCTGACTGAAAGTGCTGCTGGAGGTCAGCAGGTACTTGTCACTATGGTCCGTAGCTGCCCCTGACTTTTCTGCCTTTATCAATGGCACTGGGTCATGCCAAGTGCTGGAATGGCACAGAGGCGGTGGCCTGGGTCAGAATAATCACAGAGTCCCAGATACCCAACAAGAGTTAAAGTGAGCTTTTGGATTGACTAATGAGAGATGGATAAATGGATCATTTTCAGTTTGACAAGCTGTATTGAATGGAATGCCAAAGGGGCTTCACTGGAGCCTCAGCTATTTGCAATCTATATTCATTACTTGGATGAAGGGCGAGGACTTATTGCAGCCAAATTTGATGCTGACACTTCTGTCGCTGGTGCCCAGCTCTTCATTTCCACACCACTGGCTTATGTACCATTTCCTCTGACGTTGGGAAAGGTCTTCAAAACACAGCCAGCATTATATTATTGCTGTATTATTTGTAGTGCCATATCATGGGTACCATGCCGACTGAAAAGAGCGAACCAACAGCCTAATGTGCAACAAAATAATTTCACTTCACGCAATTGCAGAGAGACAGTCGACAGTCATTCACTAATACCACAATTACATTACAATGAATAATTAATCAGATTTCAACACCAAATAGATGCTTTGCCCCTGCATTAATCCATTATAATATTTGCGTATGCTCTCAAGAAGAGAACCGTCTATTAATATTTGGTAACATGTACACTTTGCATTATTTATAATAACATTGGTCATGAAACATACTTAATTGTGTTACTGTTACACTGGCTCCATATTTAAGGTTTACCTATTTACTGTGAAGCCTCAGTGATTCTTCTCTACAATAGCAAAGCTCTATTATCAAATAATGAACATTATGGATGTATGAGTTTGCCCCTGTCTACAGGTCAATGCCGGCTGGCAGTTTTTCATAGTAAGTGACAACATATTAAATGAAATTAATTGTGCATTTTCTTTTTCGATTTTCTCTCCTCTCTTTTATGCTTCATCAGAAACTATAAGCCTACTCCGGCTTTCATGTGTGCGAAACAGTGATGGTGTGTTTTCCTGGAAGGCAGTAGATGTAGGTCCTTTCCTGTGTGTCTGTTCCTTTCAGACCATTGGAAAGGAAGGGCTGATTTTCCCAATCCAGTGTGACAGACTTTTAGGTTAGATTGGTGCACAGTAAAGCCCATTATCCCCTTTAATGGTTCCATTCGACTGAATATCATGAACCTTCAGGAACCTGCCGCAGCAAAGCCATCAAGAATTTAGCAGGTTCTATCACTTATCTGTGTTGTTCTACTTGCAACTGAATTTTGTCATGGATTTTGGGACATTGCCCTTGCAGGTAGCGGGAATGGCTCAGCAATTGTCCCCCTCCTCTTGGATGGTCTCTGCTGTGATTGCAGTCTTTTCTGAAGGCAGCCCTCCCTTTGTGGAACAGAGCCTCCAGCACTAATTTCCCCCTTCGGCCAACCTTAGGGATGCCTTCTCCAATGATCTGGTGACTTCGGCAAGTGACTGTGAGTGGAGTAAGGGGGCAGAACACTCATGGCTAGTCAGGCTCCTAATCTCTATTAAAAATGCTAATTGGCTGCATTTTCCTTGGATCCCACTGCTGGGAAGACTTCCTGGCAACAGGAATACGCCGGGATGTCCTGACGCGGGAACCTCTTTATTTTCATGGTCCTCCCCCACCTCTCCTCCAAGTCTGCCAACACCAGATTGGGAAAATCAGCTCTTCATTTCTAGTGGAATTAAACAGCAAAAAGAAGGCCACACTGCCCATTGTAACTGTTCAGCAACAAGAGCCTGTGTTTACATTGTTCCTTTAAGGTAGCAAATTCTCACACAGCATCATAATCAATCAAAATCTGACACATACCACACAGACCACTGAGGTGAAGGTTGCTTTCCTGAAAACAGTTTACTTCTGTTGTTAAGGAGATCTCCAGGAATCCAGCAGCAGTGAAGTCAAGAAGCAAGTTAAACAGGCAATCACCTTAAAACATTCTCACGGACCAGCAAACCAGGAAGTTAAAAGCAGTGAATCCCTTCACTTTTCATTTCAAACTTCAGAAAGCAAAATAATTAGATTATGTTTGGATTGAGGTTGAAGCTAAAATAAGGAAAAAAAAGTTTGAAAAATGAGACTTCTTATTACAAGGAGAAAATTCGACATTTCTCAAATGTAAAATTAGCTTTTCAGGGGTCAGCAAACATGCTGAGCAGTAATTGTGAAGTTAGTGCAGCATTGGATATGCAGCTATACCTCACTTTTAAGGGGTTTTACCGTGAGACTACCAGTGTAGAGGTGGAAATTGTCAGGTCAGCAGATTCCCATTGATCGCATTCTGGGGCTGCTTCAACATGTATGCTCTGGAGTTGCACTGAGTGCAGCCTTTTCCTTTGTATGTCGGTTCCAGTAATGATGACCAATGATAACAATCCAATCATTATAACCACTGCAAAATCCTGCCCATTACAGTAAGTGGTATCAAAGTGATCAAACAGGTAGATTTTAAGGAGCTTCTTAAAAGGAGACAGTGAAGTAGAGAAACAAAGAAGGTTGGCTAAGGAATCGCAGCGTTGAGGACGAAGTCAACTGCAAGCTGTGGCCAATAATAATGCAATAGTTAAAATAGGGGATGCTCAGCAGTCCAGCATTGGAGGAATGCAGACATCTTGGTGAGCTGTAGGCCTGGAGGAGGTTACAGGGATAGATTTCAGCACCAATAAGGATGATCATTTTAAATTTGAGGCATAACCTGATCCAGGGTTAATGTAGGTTAGCATGAAAAGAGTTGGTGGTTAAGAGGATAGCACAGTGGTAAGCATAGTTGCTTCACAGCGCCAGGGTCCCAGGTTCGATTCCCGGCTTGGGTCACTGTGCGGAGTCTGCACGTTCTCCCCGTGTCTGCGTGTGTTTTTTCTGGGTGCTCTGGTTTCCTCCCACAGTCCAAAGATGTGCAGGTTAGCTGGATTGGCCATGCTAAATTGCCCTCAGTGTCCAAAATGGTTAGGTGAGGTTACGGGGTTACGGGGATAGGTTGGAAGTGTGGACTTAAATGGGGTGCTCTTTCCAAGGAGTGGTGCAGACTCGATGGGCCGAATGGCCTCCTTCTGCACTGTAAATTCTATGATCTATATATACTGTGACTGTTCAGTATGAAAATTACATTGTGTAATGCGATTTTTTTTGTTAATATGATAATTATGCTCAACCTAATAACAGCATTGGAAAAGCAAATATACATTATTTCTACATAAAGAACTGTTATGGGTCAGGGTTTAGAGAATCCAAAAGTGTATCATGGAGTTCACCTGACCCAAAACTTTTAATAGATTGTAGTATGGGGAGCACACGGCTCACTCTATAGGTATGGTACAGCAGAAATGAAGAAGTGTTTTTTTAAAACAAAACCATGGGCGCGATTCTCCGCAAATGCGGAGAGTCGCAAAGGCTGCCGTGAAACTGGCCGTGTTTCACGGCAGCCTCCGCGCCCCCTCCCGGGAAGCAATTCTCCCACCCGGTCGGGGCTAGCAGCGCGGCCCCGTGAAGAACGGCATCGCGGGCTTAGCAACCGTCGCTAAGCCTGCGTGCCAAGCGTCACGGCGGCTGACGCGCACAATGACGTCAGCCGCGCATGCGCGGGTTGAACGGCTCCAACCCGTGCATGCGCGGATGACATCATCACGCATATGCGTCAAACCCACGCATGCGCGGGCCGTCATGCCCCTTAGCCGCCCCGCGGACTGATCCTGCGGGGAGGCGGAGGAACAAAGAGTGCGCGGGTATCGGACATGCCACCACGGCCGTGCCAATCGGTGCCATGGTTGTCCGGGACGGCACTTTGCGGCCGTTTTCACGAATGGTGAGAGCAGGTGTGTTTGCGTTCGTGAAAACGGCCGTAAAGGCCTGGGAACTCAGCCTATCGGCCAGGGGAGAATCGCTGTTCGCTGTAAAAAACGGCGAGCAGCGATTCGTGTCGTGGGGCAGCCGTGGGGGGGGGGGGGGGGGAGAATAGCGGGAGGTCGGGAAAAATGTCGGGAAGGCCCTCCCACTATTCTCCGACCCGTCGTGGGCAGCGGAGAATCACGCCCAGTGTTTATTCTATGAACTCAGGTTAACCTTTTTAAAACAAACAGTGAATATCTTAGCAACCATTAATTCAAATACACCCCCCAAAGAATACAACACAAAGTAATCTGTATGCTGTACTTTTAACATCCAAAAGACTGAACAAACCTTCAAACAGCAGCACATCAGAGTGTACATTCAATAGTGAAAACATTTATAATTTTGAATTCACCAAATGATTAAGATAGTCTTTGGATGGCAGACTTCAGATGCAGCTCACTGAAAAACACAGGCACATCCAAGCTTTTTTTAAAACTGAAACTTAAAAAGCAGAAGTAGAGCTCAGCTCCACCCATACTCTGTCATCACTCCAGTGACATGAGCAGCTGCATTTCTTAAAGATACATTTCTTAAACACCCATTTCTTAAAGGTACTCTCACATGACAGAACCAAAATTACATTTTTTTTAAATGCATTTAATCTATCAATATAGTCAATAGTTTTGGAACTGACCTCTGAAATAGATGCATTATTACATTGATTGCTTAATTAACTGCTGCTCCTTTCAGTTAGCAATGCTGAACTGTTCAAATATCTGAAAGACAAGTTGCAAAAGCTTCCACTGCCATTCACAACCGAGGAACCACCACCAAACTAAAAACAACGTGAAAGCAGCAACAAATGTAAAATGCCAATCAAATTAGATTCAGTGCCCATATTGTTTTACGACCAGTTCCACCGCACAGAGTTATAGATGATACATATTCTGCACGTAATGACTCTGAAATTCTGCAGTTCTGTTGCCCCCATGTTGTTAATCTTGGTTAGAGTCCAACCAAACACTTGGAGAAATGACTGTTTTCACAGCCTCCTCCAGTCTCTACTAAAATTTGGACTTAGATCAAGCAAACACCTGTGGATGCAAAAGGTCAATATATGGGATAACATATCAAGTGTTTTTAAGAGGCGTGCCAAGCAACCCACACTCAACTCAACAGGAAATCTCTGACATAAACAAGTCGAAGTAAGCTTGGTTGCCTTTCTAGGAGCATAAACTGGTGGTGTCAGTCACTGCTGCGCCATGTATCAGCCAGGGCACCTACCATTCTGCAGAAAAGCACGGTGGATAGTGTAATCTGGTGGAAAGCCGCAAACTGAATGAATTGTGGCAGGCTCCAGGAAAACCATAATAAGGTTGAATTGTTGAGATCCAAACTCAGGTATGTAATCAGTGATCAGAATTGTGACCTATTCAAGTAGTGGTGTGAGGAACTAAGACCTCACGCTGTATATTTTGAATAATGTATATATATCCTCATTGTTAGTTCCAACATTTGAAAAAGTGAACAAAGATCCTTAAAATGGCTGGCACTATGTCTGCCTGTGATCCCTGAACAAAAGAAGCCACATTGCAGTTTCAGGGCAAGGGCCATGCCGCCCTTCAGATAGGAGGTAGTTAGGAAGACTGATTGATTGAGGTCTTTGATATGTGGATTAACCTAGCAACACTGTAAACAGATATTTACCTCAGAAAATGTTTTGTCTTAAATTGAAATAGCTGCAAATGCTCAGCAGGTAAGGCAGCATCTATGGAGAAAGAGATAATCCATAGATAATCATCCTGCTTGAAAATGAGGAATAATGGAAATGTAATACATTTCAGTCAACTGAAAGTGGGTGTGGCAGTGGAGATGATCACAAGGGAAAGTGTGGACAGCAGGAGAGATTAAATGACATATTTTGTCAAGTAAAGAACCATAAATGGTATATAGACAGGACATACGTGGCTGGAAGGCAGCTGGCTGAATTTTAAAAATTTATTCATTGTATGAGAGTGTCGCAGATTGAGCCAGAATTTACTTTCCATCGCTAATTGCTCTTGAATTGAATGGGTTGCTGGGTAATTTCTGGGGGCAGTTAAGAGGCAACCAATTTGCTGTAGGACTGGAGTCACATGTTGACCAGACCAGGTTAAGTATGGCAGATTCCCTTCCCTAAAGGTCATTAGTGAATCAGATGTTTTTTTAACAACAACAACAAATAATGTCATGGTCATCATGAGAATTTTTTAATTCCAGTTTTGTTTGAAAATTCATCTGCCAATGGTGGGATTTGAACCCTGGCCCCCATATGATTGCCGTGGTTCTCTGGGGGCCAGTGGCAAAATTAGACAAAACTGAATCGGCAGCATGGTCGCACAGTGGGTAGCGCTGTTGCTTTGCAGCACCAGGGTCCCAGGTTCGATTCCCTTGGATCACTGTCTGTGCGGAGTCTGCACGTTCTAAATTGCTTTTAGTGTCCAAAAAGGTTAGTTGGGGTTACTGGGTTACGGGGATGAAGGGGATAGGGTGGCGGCGTGGAGTTCAGGTAGGGATCTCTTTTCAAGGGCCGGTGCAGACTCGATGGGCTGAATAGCCTTCTTCTGCATTGTAAATTCTATGATTCTATGAAAATGGAGGCAGAGGTTATGACCAAAATTGTTGAACTCAATGTTGAGTGACAGTCAAGTAAAAGTCCAAAATTGGAAGATGAGCTTCTGTCCCACAGGTTTGTGTTGAATTGCATTGGAACACTGCAACAAGCCAAGGATAGTGTTGTCAAAGTGGGAACAAGGTGGAGCACTGAAATGACAGGTGACAGGAACTCAGGGTCATACTTGCCGACTAAATAAAGGAGTTCCATAAGTCGGCCATCCAGTTTGACCTTCCCAGTGTCAAGGACACCACATCATGAGCATCAAATGCAGTACACTAAATCTGCACGGTAGCACACTTCCAGGGTCCCAGGTTCGATTCGCAGTTTGGGTCACTGTCTGTGTGGAGTCTGCACATTTCCCCCATGTCTGCGTGGGTTTCTTTGGGTGCTCCGATTTCCTCCCACAGTCCAAAGATGTGCAGGTTAGGTGGATTGGCCAGGCTAAATTGCCCTTAGTGTCCAAAAAGGTTAGGTGAGGTTACTGGGTTATGGGAATAGGGTGGAGGTCTGAGCTTATGTAGGGTGATCTTTCCGTGTGCCGGTGCAGACTCGATGGGCCGAATGGCCTCCTTCTGCGCAGTAAATTCTATTCTATTCATTTGAATCGAAAGAAGTACAAGTACATATTTTGATTTTCAATTAATGTTTCCTGTTCTGTTTTGTACAGGTCTTTGAGCCACTAATTAGTCCTTTACTGTAAATATTTAAAAATAATCATCTAGTTTAGTCTGCAAAAGATGATTTTTCCATGTTGCTTGTCTCTTCTACCTAGTTTGCCCTGGTTTAACCTTCAATCAGATTAGTTAAAGAGCTTTGCTATTTCTTGACCAGGTTCCAGTCATAACAGACACCCCGAAGAGGCTGCCATGCTGAAAAAGACACCAGATAAGGAGAAAACTCCACTGATAAGCCCACAAAATGTCTGTGGGTAGTTGTCAGCAAGGCGAACGGCGATTGTTTTCCTTCACTGCTGAGAGCAAAATTCAAGCCATTAGTCATGTGTTTCCAAAACGCAAGGAAACAAAATGATGAATAATACATCATTTCTTACCCAGTTCACCACGGGCACATTTCAACACACAATATCATCTCCATCTCCTGAAAGAACTGCTCAATTTTTTGCAGTGGGCAAAACATGCCATGAAATACTAAAGGGATTGCTGAATAATTCCATTGGGTTTTCAGTTTTCCCATTATGTCACCCTCCGGCACATTGGCACTACTTGCTATATTTCACCTCCGTGAGTATCTGTTTGATGAGATCTTCGTCAACAGAAGTCTCTTCCTATGTTGGTTTTCTTATCGTCAACCCCAGCCCTTTGCCTTCATCAACAAAAACTTCAGTTCTCCCTAATTACCAGCAACGTATTCTGACATTGCATTCACAGCTACCCACTACCCTCTTGTTAGCCCATGTCCTCTATGATGTTTAGTCAGGTTTCAGAGATAGCAATGCACATTTCCCAACGCTAGTGGCCTCCGTCACATTGTCGCCACAACATTACATACAATCAAAGGGACAAGTAAGACTGATGCGCTTGTACTTTGAGATCACCTCCAAGGTAACAAAAACACTGAATAGTAACACCGTGGATGATTGGCTTTGAGCTCAAAATAGCCTCTTGTTTCAGCTTGCAGCAGGTGGTTTATTGTTTGCTTCTGAAAAATCCTTTCTAATTAACGATAGACCTGAAAGAATAATAAGTTACAGGCTGTGCAAGTCACTCCAGTTAATAAATTTCTTTGTATGAGTCCCTCTGGAAACGTTGCATTTTATGAACAATACTAATCAGTCTTCCGTGAAGTAGCTTCCATCTGAAGATCTCTTAATTTAAACACAGTTTGGCATGGACAAGGGTAAATTATTTAATTCATTCATTAAGAGGACATGAAGGGCAGGGAACTTGTGTACAAAATGATGGGATAACACTTATATGTTTGCCAGTTGTCCAGTTTTGATTGGACACAAGACCACAATATAAAGTTGCTTGTCATACAATATTCATTGCACAAAGGATAACTGATGTGGAGAACAGAAAGGCACACTCAATAACATCAGACAGACTGAGGTGAAGGCACATACATAAAGGGCAGAGGTTATTGATCCAAGATTTTTCACAATCAGAATACACAAGCCAAACACACCTCTCGCTTTTGACATTTAACCAAATTTTCCTGCATCTTAATGGAGTTTTGCTCCCCATAAATGGATCTGTTTGCCCCTTTCACATATAAAACTTCTTTCCAGCTCAAAACACCCATTAAAAAGACATTCACAGTGTTAAAGCTCAATAGCGTCAGCACTGGACTGGTGATGAAGTTTCCTCAGTCATCCATCTCCTGATTGGGCTTGAAAATTGTATTCAGGTTTCCCCACTTGCGAAGAGGTGAGGCGAGAGTGACTGGGTTTCCAGGTGCTGCGCTTTCCTCCCACAAGTCGCAAAAGACGTGCTTGTTAGGTGAATTGGGCAGAGTGTGGCAACTAGGGGATTTTCACAGGAACTGCATGCAGTGTTAATGTAAGCCTACTGTCGTAATATACATACAAGTATATGACGGTGCATAGACAGGCACTGACTGACACACTGAATGACCAATCAACACACAGAACACAGCAGCCAATCACCAGATAGGACACGGCCACTATAAAGCCAGAGGGAACTAGTTTTCCCGCTCTGTTGGGATACAGCCTCTGAGACAGCCAGAGCCCGTGATCAGCAACATGAACATCCACCATGTGCCAGCAGGATAGTCTGGTCAGGTTAGCCTCAGGTCTCCAGTCAACTCAACATAGTGTCAACCCACAGTGCAAGTATGTTTAACAGCTCATAGTTCAAGAAAATAGAGTTGTGCTTCTACAAGTGTTGGTAGCCTGTCTCTCTCACTGCTATGGTAAACGCAGTTCTCTCAGACCCAGCATACCCAACACATCACGGTATCAGTGCGTGATGTTAGAGTTTGATGGACCTACCCTGAGATAGTCTGCCTTTGACCAGCGATCAGCCATCGATAGTATGGACAGCGTCCGCCCTCCACCGACGTTCCGCATCGCCGGCAACCTCGGTGCCAACTGGAAGATTTTTAAGTAGAAGTTTCAGCTGTACCTCGAAACCACCGACCTTGAAGCTACCTCAGATGCCAGAAAGTTTGCTCTCTTTCTCTCCATGGCCGGGGACCACGCCATCCATATTGTTAACTTCCTCATATTTGCTGAAGGTGAGGACAAGTCCAAGTTCAAAACAGTCCTGCTCAAGTTCGACAGCCACTGTGACATCGAAGTCAACAAGAGTTTTGAACGCTACGTGTTTCAACAGTGTCTGCAGGGTAAGGATGAACCTTTTCAATCTTTCCTAACCCATGTTCGCATCCTCACGCAATCCTGTAATTACGGCTCCACCTCCGACTCCATGATCCGCGAGCAGATTGTTTACTGAGTACACGCGGATCCCCTACACCAGCAGCTCCTTAAAGTGAAACAGCTCACCCTCGCTATAGTCATCGAAACCTGCGTACTGCATGAGCACGCTACTAACCGGTACTCACACATTCAAGTGGCAGAGACGGCATGGCAAGGCCCCCACGATGCGGAACGGGTGCAGGCCGTAAAACAGCTCTAGGGCCTGAGTCTGTATGAGTTCAGCCATTTTGTGCGCTTTTCCCAGGCTGCTGCGAATGCGCGCAATGACCGAGGGGACGGCAAGACCGAACTGCGCAGGTGCGCACAACGTACGACCGCACCGCGCATGCGCGGTGGGGCACAGAGCATTCTGACGTCACGACATGCAACAACTGTGGCTCCTCCCACTTAAAGCGGCAATGTCCCGCAAAATCTCAACACTGTCTCCAGTGTGGAAAGCTTGGGCACTACGCAGCACTGTGCAGGTCTGCTTAAACACCTGCCTCCCGTCGCTCCCAGCAGCAGCGCAGGAATGTCCAGTCCGTTCAACAACCAGTTACAAATTCCGACTCTGACAGGGTTCCAGACCCTGATACCGAGGATCTCAAATCCCCATTCCGGGTGATGTTAGAGTTTGATGGACCTAACCTGAGATAGTCTGCCTTTGATCAGCGATCAGCCAACGGTAGTATGGACAGCGTCCGCCCTCCCCCATCACCCCATCACCAAGCATACGATGCTTCCCAAAAAAAAGGCCAAGCCCTTCCCAGTGATGAGCATTGATACGGACAACGAGTGGTGTGCCACCCTTATGGACAACAAATCTCGCATCCGATGCAGGCTGGACACCAGCGCTTCAGCCAACCTCATTTCACAGTCTGACCTGGACAGCCTCTACATCAAGCCGACCATCCTTCCATCCACCTGCAAGCTTCTCGACTACAATGGCAATGCCATTGCTGCCAGTGGCTCATGCCGGCTTGTGGTTTCGCACCGTTCCTTAAAGGCCACCCTGCGCTTTGAGATTGTAGGGTCCACCAAAGCTTCCCTGCTCGGTGCTCAAGCGTGCAATATCCTGAATCTCGTCCGAAGGGTTCACTCCATGTCGCCCGCTGAGGCATCAGCCTCGCCAGACGCCGACTTTCAGACACAACTGAAGGACATCATTACTCGATACCACAGCGTCTTCGAGGGCATGGGCACACTCCCATACAGGTACAAAATTATTTTACAACCAAATACCACGCCTGTGGTTCATGCATCCCGCCGTTAGTGGTGCCCTCCAGTATTCATCTGATTCGACTGATTACTCATTAACCCCTTATGTACATGCACATACGGAGATCACTATGACGTCGTAAGGTAAAAAAGGGGGGGATGTTCACTGATGACTGCACAAAGTTGAACACCACTCCTCAGATATCAAAGCAGTCCATTATCCAAACGCAGCAAGACCTGGACAATATCCATGCTTGGGCTGACAAGTGAACAAGTAACAAGAGCAAGGCAATGACCACCTCCAACAAGAGGATATAATCATTGCCCCTTGACATTCAATGGCATAAACATTACTGAACACCACCAACCCCTCCCCCCTACCTATCAACATCCTGGGGCTTACCATTGACTAGAAACTGTGCATAACTAGTCATATAGGTACTGTGCTTACAAGATCAGGCCAGAGGCTAGGAATCCTGCGGCGAGGAAGTCATCTTCGGACTCCCCAAAGCTTGTCCATTATCTACAAGTCCCAAGTCAGGAGTGTGATGGAATTGTGCCCATCTAAAATAGCCTCCCACAAAGAACGCTGGGAAAAATGGTCAAATTCAGGGACAGACACGCTGCAGCTTTGTCATTTTTAACAGCCCAGGATAAAGATCATTTCCAGGCAACCCAAGAACAATCGAACTATCCTGTCAATCACAATGTTTACTACACACAGCCACCCAGGCCCCTGCCACCAACACTTACAGGCATGACCACTGAGTGCCCACCCCAAAATCAATGTGGCAGCCCCTGATTGAAGTTGATCGATCAGGGCGATGGAGCCCTGATCAATTGATTGACAATGACCCAGAGACCGCCCACAAACGGGGGCATGAAAATCCAAGCAGGTTAAAAGGTTCTGCGTAGCCCATCACTCTCTCTCTTGACTGCAGCTCTCTCGACTACAGATTTCGGCAGCCAACAACAATGGTGAACCCTTCACCAGCCAAGAAGAAGACCATCGACGCCATCCACAGAGGGACCAGAGCCGATGACACAAATGACCAGCAACAGACATCCAGCACTGCCAGACTACAAGATTACAGATAAGGCCATACTCTGTACTTGCCAGTCACCTGGAAGTTAAGTTAAGATCATTTAGTGTATTAGGTTAGAGTTCAACTTGAATGTGTGTGCGATTGATTAATATTAACCTCATGTACTTGTTAATGAACAATTATTGTATTAAGCAACTTGTGTGATCATTTGTCCACCGTATACGGGTTAAAACACGTTCTGGTTTATAAAGGCACAACAGAATACTTTCCATTTTGCTGGATGAGTATAACTCCAACAACACTCAAGAAGCTTGACATCATCCAGGGCAAAGCAACCCATTTGATTAGTGCCCCTTCCACAAATATTCAATCCACCACCACTGCGAACAGTGGCAGCAGTGTGTACCATCTACAAGATGTGCTGTAGAAATTCACCGACACTCCTTAGACAGCACCTTCCAAACCTACGACTTCTACCATCTAGAAGGGCAAAGCCAGCTGATACCTGGGAACCCACCGCCTGGAGGTTCCTCTCCAAGTCACTCACCATCCTGACTTGGAAGTATATTGGTGTTCCTTCAGTTGCTTGGTCAAAATCCTGGACTTCCCTCCTCTACCTATACCACAGGGACTGGGGCAGTTCAAGAAAGCAGCTCACCACCACCTCTCAAGGACAACTAGGGATGGGCAATAAATGCTGGTCTAATCAGTGACATCCACATCCCATTAATCTAACTAGGAATCTGGATTTTGCAGTCAGTGGCAAATAAATTACACTTAACATTCAGTACACTTACACCCGCCCACAGGCTATCACACTGTAACTTGTGGTGTTTTGCAACCTAAAGCAACACGGCAGCTTCCACAGGGACTCTGGGAACAATATGAACAGTTTGAAGGGAAACAACTGGCGATCTCATTACAGTATAAAGAATCCTTACTAAGAGAAGGAGGCCCTGCTATTTACTGAGATGGGGTTTTGAAGGAGAAGTGGAATTATGGAGAGAAAACCAGAAATGTGTATTTTTCACAATGCCATGAAGTTTAACTTGAAAAATTGTGCTTTATCTTTTTTAAACAATTTGAGAGAATTGACTGCCCGTTGGTTTGAAACAGCTCGAGAAAAGGCAAGAGCCAAGGGTCAAGAATGGTTTGTGGTTATTGGGGATCGAAATTGTGGAAGTGAGTGTATTGGTTAGTACACTATTGGGAGGTGGCAAAGTGATTGCGTGGTCAGATTCCAAGAAAGATTGGGGGAAAGATTCATAGATTGTGTGCAGATATGTGTGAATTTGTTCAGAAAAAGTCAGAGAGTGCAGGCAGGGGTATTTGGGAAAGATCAGGACTGTGATTTTGGAGCTGTATTTAGGAAAGATAAAGGAATCGTGATGGGGTATCAGTAATTGTGGAGGAATGGGCATGTAGTGGGATTACGGTGTATTTCTGGAGCTGTGGCAGTTTGAAGTCTTTGCTTGTTGGACCAGTAAAGAACCTCCTGCTCTTTCTCACCTATGGGTAGTAATATAAAGGCACTTACCTACTCTAAAGCAGAATGTTGCAAATGTTAGAAATTTGAAAAATGGGAAATGCTGGAAATACTCAGCAAGTTAGCAGCTTCTGGAGACAATGGGCCAGATTTTCCAATTTTGAGGCTATGTCAAGAGGATACGTGGCGTATTACATGGAAAAAAACGGCGGCGCCCCCTCACTGATGCTGCAACAGGTAAAGGGCTTGCAGCCACACCAGGTAAAACTCCCAGCCTCCACAAAATAAACGGCCGGAGAATGTCTGGGTCTGTGGCCGCACATGAGCACGGCGACGACCTGCAGTGGTCGCGCTGTATCACATGGTGCCGGCCATGCGCGGACCCGACCTGCCAGATAGTGCGCCCCTGGACAACCCCTCGCCGTCCCCTGGTCACTCCGCACAAGTCCCCCCAGCCTTCGCTGAAGCCCTCCCAGCCAGCAGCTTGGCTCCCACCAAACTGAGGCAGCGCTGGACGCAGTCCGCAGCTGCCACGCCGGGTTCCTGCACAGCTGGGACCACATGCTCCCGCACCGTTGTGAACTTGGCTGTAGCATCGGGGGAGGGCCTTCCGGTGATGTGCTGAGGCCGTCCCAACGGCGTGCGGCACGCGCCACAATGACGCCGTTTCGGAGGTTGCGGAACATGTAAAACTGGGTCAAACAGGGGCCGCCCCTGATTTTGTCATTAAAAAGGGATTCTCTGCCCAACCGCCGGTTATGAAAACGGCGTCAGGGAACGGAGAATCCAGCCCAATAACTCTATTTCTTTCTCTCCAGATGCTGCCTGACCTGATAAGTATCATCAGAATTTTCTGCTTTTATTAATGGCACTTAACTGATGTGTCCAATACTTCTTGCCTCCTTTTAATTTTTGAATTTACCCAAGTACAGAAAACACAGAAACATTGTTAAAGACAGAGACTCTAGAAAAAGATCAAGGCATTCAGCCTACTTCAAGCTTTCAATGACTGGTCCACCATATGAGAGTAGATTTGTCATCTTTATTTTGTATCTTCTAAAAATGGAGGTTAATGTGTTTAAGGTGGATTTTCAATGTTTCATGCTTCAAATTATGAGCATTTTCACTTTTGACTCCATCCAGAGGGATGAATAGAGGCTCAGATAGGAAGTTTTGGAACAGTTAATTCAATGTCAAACTGTTTACTGGAAGCAAATTGAAGAGATGGAAAAGTGATTAGGGGTACGATTTTCCCACCACGTCACCCCGCGATGGGCAAATCATCAGACAGCCACAAATTGGGCTGGCCGTGAAGCCGCGCTCAAGTCACCGGACCCGGGTCACCCTGCGCGATCCGGATCACGCCATTGCTGGGCACGAGCCATATAATGATTAGACCCATTTAAATATCTGGACACTATATTCAGCTAGTACCAGGGAGTCAACGGCCACGCCTGTGAGGCCTCAACATGGCGCCGTTTAGCAATCGTGGACCAGACATGATGGCACCTCTGGGGTGGGGGGGGGGGGGGGGGAGGGGGGGAGACGGATGGGTCTTTTGGGACATTAGAGGTTCCTGGGTGGTTGAGCACAGGGCAAGAGAGACTTGACACTCCCCCAGGCACCCGGACAAATAGTTAGAAAATAGAAGCAGAAGGAAGCCATTTGGCCCTTCGAGCCTGCTCTGCCATTCCGATCATGGCTGATCATCAAGTTCAATACCCTGATCCTGTCTTCCCCCAATATCCATCGATCCATTTAGCCCAAGAGCTCTATCTAATTCCTCCTTAAAATCAGACAATGTTTTTGCCTCAATTACTTTTTGTGGTAGTGAATTCCACAGATTCACCACTCTTTGGGTGAAGAAATTTCTCCCCACCTCAGTACTGAAAGGTTTATCACTTATCCTGAAACTATAGCTCCTAGTTCTGGATTCCCTTTCCATCGGGAACATTCGTTCTGAATCAACCATGTCTAATCCTATCAGAATTTTATAAGTTTCTATGAGATCCCCTCCTCACTCTTTTAAACTCCAATGAATATAATTCCAATCAATTTAGTCTCTCCTCATATGATAGTCTCGCCATCCTCGGAATCAGCCTGGTAAACCTTCGCTGCACTCCCTTCATACCAAGAACATCCTTCCTCAGATCAGGATACCAAAACTGCCCACAATGCTCCAGGTGTGGCCTCACCAATGTCCTGTACAATTGTAGCAAAATATCCCTATTCCTCTACTCAAATCCTCTCGCTAGGAAGGCCAACATATATATATATAACCTTTATTGTCACAAATAGGCCCACATTAACACTGCAATGACATTACTGTAAAAAGCCTCTAGTTGCCACATTCTGGCATCTGTTCGGGTACACAGAGTGAGAATTCAGAATTCTCAGCTGGTACGTGAATTGAACCCGCGCAGCTGGCCTTGTTCTGCATCACAAACGAGCTGTCTAGCCCACTGAGCTAAACCAGTCCCCTATTTTTCTTTTTTTACTGACTGCTGCACTTGCACACTTACTTTCAGTGACTAATGCACAAGGGCACCAAGACCTCACTGAGTATCCACCTCTGTCAATTCACAATTCAAAACTTGTAAGCCAATAGGTAGCAGAGAGGTGGGCAGTATCAAATTGTGCGGGTATAAAGGTACTGCCGCATGTGTTGCCCGCTCTCTTCGCCTTTGTTCTCTTTCCATTGTTTTTTTTCCTTCTGCCCTGCTGGGCTTTTGTTTCTTTTGTTTTGTATTTATGAAGTCTATTAACTACGTTTTTGCAATTAAACTCAATCTCACACTACCTCTTTTTCTCTTTACATACCTGTAGAAACTTTTACAATCAGTTTTTATGTTCCCCGCCAGCTTACTTTCATATTGTAGTTTCCCCTTCTTAATCGACCCCTTGGTCTGTCTGTGCTGAATTTTAAACTGTTCTCAATCCTTAGTTCTATTGCTTTTCCTTGGTAATATGTATGCCTCTTCTTGAATCTAACACTATCTCTAATTTCGCTTGTAAGCCATAGATTGGCCACAGTTCCATTTGGACATTCTGAATTCTTCCTCAGTGTACCCGAACAGGCGCTAGAATGTGGCGACTGGGGGGATTTTCACAGTAAATTCAGTGCAGTGTTTATGTAAGCCTACTTGTGACAATAATAACGGTTATTATTATCATTATTATTATTACTCTTGCACCAAATGTGAAGAAATAACTTCACCCATTTGTTTCTTGAATGCCCGCCATTGCTTGTCCACTGTCCTTCCTTTCAGTAATGTTTCCCAGTCCATCATAGCCAGCACATGCCTCATAACATCATAGTTACCTTTCTTCAGGTTCAGGGCCCTAGTCATAGATCAACTACCTCACTATCCACCATGACAAAGAATTCTATCATATTATGGGGCAGCAGGGTAGCATGGTGGTTAGCATCAATGCTTCACAGCTCCAGGGTCCCAGGTTCGATTCCCGGCTGGGTCACTGTCTGTGTGGAGTCTGCACGTCCTCCCCCTGTGTGCGTGGGTTTCCTCCGGGTGCTCCGGTTTCCTCCCACAGTCCAAAGATGTGCGGGTTAGGTGGATTGGCCATGCTAAATTGCCCGTAGTGTCCTAAAAAGTAAGGTTAAGGGGGGGGTTGTTGGGTTACGGGTATAGGGTGGATACGTGGGTTTGAGTAGGGTGATCATGGCTCGGCACAACATCGAGGGCCGAAGGGCCTGTTCTGTGCTGTACTGTTCTATGTTCTATGTTCTATTATGGTCACTCATTTCCAGGGTTCTCTCACAACTAAGTTGCCAACTAATACTTTATCATTGCACAACACCCAGTCCAAGATGGCCTGTTCCCTTGTTGGTTCCTCAACGTATTGGTCCAGAAAACTATCTCGTACACACTCCAGAAATTCTTCCTCTAATATACTGTATGCAAATTAAAGTCACCCATGATCACAGATGTTCCTATATTTGGGCAGCTGCAAGCACAAGTGGCTAGCACTGTGGCTTCACAGCGCCAGGGTCTCAGGGTCACTGTCTGTGTGGAGTCTGCACGTTCTCCCCGTGTCTGCGTGGGTTTCCTCCGACTGCTCCGGTTTCCTCCCACAGTCCAAATACGTGCAGGTTAAGTGGATTGGCCATGATAAATTGCCCTTCATGGCCAAAAAGGTTAGGAGGGGTTATTGGGTTACGGGGATTGGGTGGAAGTGAGGGCTTAAGTGGGGAGGTGCAGATACGATGGGCCGAATGGCCTCCTTCTCCATTGTATGTTCTATGTTCTATGTAACACATGCATGTCTGATTTCCTGTCTGATGCTATTCCCATCATTACCACTGCAGTTTGTTGGTCTACATATCACCCCGACAAATATCCTTTGTCCCATGATGTTTCTGAACTCAACCCATACCGATTCCACATCGTTGGTGCGAATATCTTTCCTAAATATAATATCAATATTTTCTTTAAATGAACAATGCAACTACACCACCTTTTCCTGTCTGACTGTCCTTCCTAAAAACTGAACACCTCAATGTTTAGTTCACTTCCGTCTCCATAATCCCAACTTTATCATACCCCTTTACATCTATCTGCGTAACTAATACATCCATTTTATTTTGAATGCTCTGAGTATCCAGGTACAAAACCAGAAGGCTCATCCTTTTAACATTCTTTGACAGGTCCCTGCTATTTTTTACAGTGCTGTTATCTGATACTAGCCCTTGGCTTCTCTGCCTATCACTTTTCTTACTCTCCTTGCTGTGTTTTTCTCTTGATCTTGATTCCCCCTGCTCGGACTCCTTACATAGGTTCCCACCCTTCTGCCATATTAATTTACACCCTCCTCGACCACTCGAGCAACAGCCTCCAGGACATTAGTCCCAGTCCTGCCCAGGTGTAACTCATCCAGACGCCGTCCCTCCAGGAAGCATGGAAAACGTGCAAGTCTGCAGGTGAAAGTGAAACAACGCGGCTCCAAAGCCCCTCTGCCGAGCTTACATCTAGCAAAGGTCCAATCTCCAGAAAACAAGCTAGACGAACTTAAAGCCAGACTCACTTTTCAAAGAGAACTGAGGGACTGCTGGTGCTCTGTTTCACGGAGACATAGCTCACTCCTGCTTCACCAGACTGTGCCCTACAACCAGAGGGCTTCTCAATCCACCGAATGGACCGTACAGCGGCCTCAGGCAAGGCAAGGGGAGGAGGGGTCTGCCTCCTAAGTAACGCCTCCTGGTGCCTAGATGTAGCAACACTAGCGAGTCTCTGCTCCCCGGACCTAGAATATCTGACGCTAAAATGCCGGTCCTGCTACCTTCCGCGGGTGTTAAGCTCCGTTATTCTGACGGCAGTTTACATCCCACTCCATGCGAACGTGAAAATCGCACTGGACGAATTATTCATCACCACAAATAGCCTTGAAACAAAACATCCCAGGCCTTATTCATTGTAGCTGGGGACTTTAATGAGGCCAAGCTCAAGAGCGTACTACCAAGTTACCATCAACACGTCACCTGTTCCACCAGAGGCCCAAACATCCTGGACCATTGCTACACAAATATCAAACATGCCACCCGCTCTATCGCCTGCCCACACTTTGGCAAATCTGACCACAAGGCTGTGCTCCTGCTCCCAGCTTATAAGCAAAATCTGAAGCAGGAGAGTCCATCAAAGGAAGACATGCAATGTTGGTTTGAGGAACCAGATGATCTCCTACCGGACTGCTTAAAGTCAGTGGACTGGTCACTATTTCAAAACTCTGTGACCAGCCTGAACGAGTACGCCACTACAGTAACGGACTTCACGAGTAAGTGTGTAGAAGACTGTGTGCCGTAGAAGCAGATCCGCGTGTTTCCCAACCGGAAACACTGGATGAACAGGGATATCCACTGCTTGCTGAAGTCTAGGTCTGAGGCCTTCAAGTCAGGCGACCCTGACCTATATAAGAAAGCCAGATATGATCTAAAGAAATCCATGAAAGGTGCCAAAAGACAGTACCGGACCAAGCTCGAGTCCCAGGCTAGCCACACGGACCCCCGCCGTCTATGGCAAGGTCTGCAAGACGTAACGGGAAACAAGATGAAGGCATGTAAAATCACCGGCTCCAATGCACCCCTCCTTGATGAGCTTAACGCATTCTATGCACACTTTGAGCAAGAGGTCAGCGAGAGCAAGCCCTCCACCCAAGAAGCCTCAGATGAACTTGTATCTGAGATCACCATTGCAGACGTCGGAGCAGCCTTCTCGAGGGTCAACCCACGGAAAGCCACTGGCCTGGATGGGGTTCCCGGACAAGCAGACAGGTCTTACGCGAATCAGCTGACGGGGGTATTCGCAAACATCTTCAACCTCTCTTTACAACAATCTGAGGTCCCTATCTACTTCATGAAGACGACCATCATCCCTGTACCAAAAATAAGCCAAGCAGCGTGCCTTAATGACTATCGTCCAGTGGCTCTGACATCCATCACATGAAGTGCTTTGAAAGGTTAGTTATATCACGAATCAACTTCAGCCTCCCAGATTGCCTTGATCCACTACAGTTTGCCTACCACTGCAACACGTCCACGGCAGACGCCATCTCCATGGCCCTGCACTCTACCCTGGAACACCTAGATAACAAAGACACCTATGTCAGACTCCTATTCATCGACTACAGCTCAGCCTTCAACACCATCATTCCTTCAAAACTCATCTCAAACTCCGTGGCCTTGGCCATGGCTCCTCCCTCTACAACTGGATCCTGAACTTTCTAACCCACAGGCCACAATCAGTGGAGATATGCGACAACACCTCCTCCATGATCATCCTCAACACCGGTGCCCCACAAGTCTGTGTCCTCAGCACCCTACTATACTCCTTATATACCTATAACTGTGTGGCCAAATTCTCCTTCAACTCGATTTTCAAATTTGCTGATGACACCACCGTAGTAGGTCGGATTTCAAACAATGACGAGACAGAGTACAGGAAGGAGATAGACAATCTGGTGAACTGGTGCAACGACAATAATCTCTCCCTCAATGTCAACAAAACGAAGGAGCTTGTCATCGACTTCAGGAAGCATAGTGGAGAACATGCCCCTGTCTACATCAATGGGAATGAAGTAGAAAGGGTCGGGAGCTTCAAGTTTTTAGATGTACAGATCACCAACAACCTGTCCTGGTCCCCCCATGCTGACACTATAGTTACGAAACCCCACCAACGACTCTATTTTCTCAGAAGACGAAGAAAATTTGGCATGTCAGCTACGACTCTCACCAACGTCTACAGAAGGACCATAGAAAGCATTCTTTCTGGTTGTATCACAGCTTGGTATGGAACCTGCTCTGCCCAACACCGCAGGAAACTACAAATGGTCATGAATGTAGCCCAGTCCATCACGCAAACCAGCCATCCATTGACTCAATCTATAATTCCTGCTGCCTCGGAAAGGCAGCCAGCATAATTAAGGACCTCACGCACCCCGCACATACTCTTCCACCTTCTCCGTCAGGAAAAAGATACCAAAGTTTGAGGTCACGTACCAACCAACTCAAGAACAGCTTCTTCCCTACTGCCATCAGACTTTTGAATGGACTTACCTCGTATTAAGTTGATCTTTTCTCTACGCCTTGCTAGAACTTTAACATTCATGGATGCTACACAGTGTCCCCAGATGCCACTCCAGCTCTGAAAGACAGGCTTCTAGGAGCTACAGCTGGAGACACTTCCAGCACACATGGTGAAACTGGAAACTGGAGACATTCCTGGTCTCCCACATGGAGCAAGAAGAGCCGACCATGGTGTGACCTGAGGCCCTCCCCCAATGCTCCACCCCTGATGGGCCGAGTTCCCGATGGCGTGGGTCACTCATGCTATTTATTTTCATAAGCCCAACGTGGCAGCTGCGGACTGAGTCCAACGCGGCCACAGCTGGGTGGGAGCCATTCCGCGGGCAGGGGGACTTTGGCGGGTGGGGGTTGGTCCGGGGGTGGCGAGCCTTGCCAAAGGGGAGCGTTATTTGGCAGGCTGGGTCCGCACGCAGCCGGCGCCATGTTGCACAGTGCAGCCGCTGCAGGCCGCCGCTGTGCACATGCGCGGCCATGGACCCTGCAATTCTCCAGCCGTATCTGCAGCTAAATCCGGGGGCTTTACGCTGCGTGCCTGCTAGCCCCCCACCAGACAGAGGATCGATGCAGCTTTCGAGCCATTTTTTCCGGGTTTAAAACGCCACTGTTCCCACACCGCCGTCAGCACTTACTCTTCAAATCGGAGATCCCAGCCTTGACTATTTAATGTTGAAAAATTATGACAATCTGAAGGAATTGGCATACTCACTTTTAATCAGTGGCAGAAAGATTTTCTTCCAGTATTTAAGACAGACCACACCAATAAATTTACATTTATACATGAATGGAGTAGCTTAAAGTTCTTCTGGTGTGTGGTTTGCTATTTCACATCCTTTCATGTGTCTCGATATCGAATCTCTTTGCAGCACAGTAAAGTTTCTTGACTTTTTGAATTGTACTGTGCATGTTGGAACCCAAAAGTTTCTGTCCAATTTACTTTTTAATATTGTGAACACTGGCTGCCTTGCCATCATTATTACCACACAATATGTGTCAGCATAACAATAAAAAGTAATTAAGTAAACACAAATGGCTGAACTTCAATATACCAGGCCAGCAGTTGACATGATAGCTTCATTGAATTTATTTTTTGTTTCATTTGTGGAGCAGAGGTCAGCCATTGTAGTGTCAGATTGCAAAATCAATGCAGATTTGTATAACTTGAACTTGCAAAATCATTTCAAAATCCATTTTTCTTTTCAGAGTTAATCTGTCTTTCAATGTCAGATCAACAAATGGCAAATATATAATCTGTAAGCTTGGGAAACACCGAGAAGGCAATATAACTATTTCCTCATTCAGCTGCAATACAGGGATACACTCGCTATGAATATGCATAAGTAACTACGTATAGTTTGCTTTAAGCATGGTCGGAAAATGCTAAATTAGTCAGATAGCTTCATTTTATTTTGATGATTTGGGTAAACTAACTGCAGATGTTTTCTTCTTTTATAAGCAAATGAAAATGTAAACATGCAGATGTGTAATTCATTTTTCTATTTTGTAAAGTAAAAAGGTTTATGCCTTGAGCTGCATTCTTATTGGAACAAAAGAAGTTAACAATTGTGCTGATGGCAATCCATTAAACTATTGACCTTGTCAAAAGACATGTACACTAGGCCTGGATTCTCCGATTCTGGGGCTATGTCCACACGCCGGCATGGGAATGGTGGCGTTTATGGCAGAAATATTGGCGTAAAATGGCCACCAATTCCCATTTATCTGGGGGCTCGCAGGACAGCAGCGCAGAGCACCTGGCTCCAGATGCCAATATGCCCTGGAGAATTGCCGGTCCGTGGCCACGCATGCGCACGGCGGCGGCCTGCAGCGGTCTCACCGTGCTTCATGGCGGAGGCCGCTCACGGACCCGGCCCGCCAAACAGTCCTCCCCTTCGGCCAGCTCGTGGGCCCTGGACCACCTCCCCAAAGTGCCCCCAGCCCTGAATAATGTCCCTCCCCTGACTGGCAGCGCTGGACTGTGTCGGCAGCCGCCACGCCGAGTTCTCGACAGGTGAGACCACACGTGTTCCACACCGTCGGGACCTCGGCCGATCGGGGGGGCGGAGCATCGGGGGGCAGGCCTCAGGCAATGTCCTGAGGCCGTCGATACGTACTGTGGCGTACTCCTAGTGTTCGCTGCTTTGGAGGGGGCGGAGCATCGCGAAAGCGACTCTGCCCCAATTTGGTCGGAAACTTCGATTCTCCTTCCGGTCATGGCAGAAATTAGCAGAGGAAAATCATTTATCGGCAGATTCTAATGGGATTACAAGCTGCAGGTGTGAATTTGGAACAATATCGAGTTACCGATACCCAAAGTTCAAAGGCTCTTATTGGAGATACAGCTAGGTGCTTAGTCAACCACCCAGGGTTGCTATAAGGAATAGCCTAAAACAGCAATCATTTGCCTCTGACAATAAAAGGCTGTGAACATCAAGGAAAGGATGGATATGCTAGTTTATGGTGGGGGTGATGAGCTGATAATTGTCAGGTCCATTTTCAAAGGTATCTGATTTGTGCTAAAAAGATAGACTTAGGTCCAGAACTTTGATCAATGGATGTCTTGACACAAATGCTGGGGATCAGATTCAATCGGATGAAGGTCGTGTTATAGCCCTTCTGGAGGCTCAGGGATCTGCAACCTCAGAGTCCCTGTTGCCTCACCTGAATACGACCCACCCAGATTAGGGAAGCAGAGTTACCCCCTTAAACCAGAGACTGCTGGGACATAAATACCCCGACCCAAGTGTGGGCTGGGCATGGGAGACCCTTCAATGGGGAGGCGTAAATATATAAGGAAATAAATCTAACGTTGCTTGCCTGTGACGTTACACTGGCGATGAGGATGGGATGGCTGGGCCTTTTCAAATGGATGGATATTCACCGAATAACCTCAACGGCATCACGGTAACATGGTGGTTAGCATAAATGCTTCACAGCTCCAGGGTCCCAGGTTCGATTCCCGGCTGGGTTACTATCTGTGCGGAGTCTGTACGTCCTCCCCGTGTGTGCGTGGGTTTCCTCCGGGTGCTCCGGTTTCCTCCCACAGTCCAAAGATGTGCGGGTTAGGTGGATTGGCCATGCTAAATTGCCCGTAGTGTCCTAAAAAGTAAGGTTAAGGGGGGGTTGTTGGGGTACGGGTATAGGGTGGATGCGTGGGTTTGAGTAGGGTGATCATTGCTCGGCACAACATCGAGGGCCGAAGGGCCTGTTCTGTGCTGTACTGTTCTATGTTCTATGTTCTACGAGTCAGCACTAAGCGGCTCCGGTAATCTTTTAGTTTGCATGGACTCTCCGAGGTACCGGTATCAGACAGTGGCACTGCCTTTACAAGTTCGGAGTTTGCAATTTGCTAAAACAAAATCTGGACAGCACCTTACCACCCTTCATCGAATGGGTTGACCGAATGAGCAGCGCAGACGTTTAAATTTGTGATGCCTAGGGTTCCCCAGAAACCTGCTTCGTCAATTTCCTTTTTTACTATAGGACCACACCACACGCAATCACCCGGGGTGGCGCCTGCAAAGCTCTCGATGGGACATTGGCTGCACATACTCGTTTCGCCGGACATTGGAGAGAGAATCCATGACCAACAGGAACAGGTCAGAATGAAACAAACCAGACCTATTAGGGAATTTCTAGCGGGTGACACCATTTACATCCGCACTTTCGTAGACAGAGCATTGTGGATCCTGGGAATGGTAATGAAATGGTCCTGTCCAGTCTCATATTATGGACGGGCACAAAGAAAGGACTCTAATCGACACTTGGACCATCTCCGAAACCAGCTGTACCGGTGCCCGAGGTCTAGCTGAGGTACCCAAGGCCTGTTGTGCCCTTTCTCCAGAATATCTGCCAGTGAGGTGGCGAAGCCCGCGATGCAGACATGCGGGAGGTTGACTTGTCCAACCCAGGGTTAGACATGGAGACTTTACCCACAGAAATCGAAACAAGTCTGGTGGTGACTGCAGGGCAAAGCACAGCAGAATCACCAGACAATCGGCTCAGAAACAACTCTCCTCAGCCCGTTATACCCCTCCTGACCCAAAGCAGTGCACCAGCGGACGCTGGATAGACAGCCTCAGTCAAATAGAGCAAAGGGTTTCCCCCATTCTGCCGTCGAAAAGGAAGATGTATCGGAAATGGGGTGATGGCAGGATGCGCGTAGGGACGTTATAACCCTACAAGAGGGATCTGCAACCTCAGAGTCCCGAGATGATGTGGGTGGAGCTACCCCATTAAAACCAGCGACTTCTGCGGCATAAATACTCGTCCCAAATGTGGGCCAAATGCGGAGACCCTTCTGGGAGTAGGAGGTGTAAATATGTAAGGAATAAATCAAACGTTTTCTACAGTTATCGTTTCTGAATGGTTGCTTGCCTGAGAATTTACAGTGAGAATGGTATGTTATCAAACAGATATGCAGGATTTCTTCCTTCCAAAGTGTATTGAGTACCAAAAGTCCCGTTTGGAGTGTTTTGCAGTGGCGGAGGCACCCACTGTTGGCTGGCGGCGGGATCTACCGGTCCCGCCGCTTTTCAATGGGATTTCCCATTGTTCACACATTCTGCTGCCAGGGAACCAGCAGTGGGAGTTTGCTCTACGATCCCGCTAACAACAGACTGAAAATCATGCCCATTGTCATTTTGAAAGTGACAGATATTGGGCGGGATTCTTCGGAAACTGGCGGGGCAGACAACTCTGACGCAAAGGAGTGGCGTGAACCACTCCGCTGTCGGACCACCCCAAAGGTGCGGAATCCTCCGCACCGTCAGGGGCTAGGCCGGCGGCGGAGTGGTTCTCACCGCGCCAGCCGATGCGTAAGGGGCTTGGCGCCATGCCAACCGGCGCCGAGGGGCCTCCGCTGGCCGGCGCAGGTTGGCGCATGGATGGGAGCGCCAGCATGTGCTGGCATCATCCCAGCGCATGCACAAGGGGGGTTTATCTCTGCGCAGGCCATCGCGGGCCAGTACACCATTGGCGCGGGGGAATAGAGCGCCCCCATGGCACCGGCCCGCACATGGATCAGTGGGCTCCAATCGCGGGCCAGGCCACCATGGGGGCATGCCGGGGCCAGATTCCCCCATGCTCCCCCGAGGACCCCGGGGGAGCCAGGTGCCACCGGTAAGTATCTGTCGCAACATATGCTGGCAGGACCTGCTGAAAACGGGCGGGCCGGTGAATCGCCGGGGGGGGGGGGGGGGGTGGCTGTCAGCAGCCGCCGACCAGCGCGGCGCGATTCCCGCCTCCGCTAAATCCCCGGCGCCGGAGAATTCGGCAGCCGGCGGGGGCGGGATTCATGCTGCCCCCCCCCCCCCCCGGCGATTCTCCAATGGTTGTGGTTTAAGCACAAACCCGGCGGGGGTTGGAGAATCATGCCCATTGTACTTTTAATACTTACTTTGAATAAGTGGAAAATAATGGATTTATTTTAAACCCTGGTTGTATTGGTAAAGAACATGGCTGTCAGTTTTACTGAAGTCAGGATACATAATATCCAGGATGCTGAGAAAGGGAAAGGCAGTTGCCAGCCACATGAGGTGGAAACCACGCAAGTTTCCGTCTGAAATAACTGGTAACAATATGGGTCAGTTCCAGCAAAAATAGAGCAAGTCTTGCAAACTGATCAGAGATTCTTTGGTGTTTGATAATTAAATAATCGGAATTCCGGTGGCGGCCATGGAGCAGTAGGTCGCACATTCGATAGCTCCCGCCTGGAACGGACTTTCGGCCCTTTTTTACAGATTTCTCTCGAACTTTATGGGATAGATCGGTGAAGTGGACAATATTAAGAAGGATTCCCTCACCGATGTATGGCTAATTGGATTAGAAGTAGCCGTGTGAAAAGACTCAGCCCTGATAGAGTGAAGCAGTCGGAGCTGGTATTGTGGCACAGCATGGCGGAGGGTCAGGACCAGGGAGCGGTGGCTCTGAGGTCTAAGGAGCAACAGATGAAGTTCTTTAAGGACTGTTTCGCTGAGCTGAAAAAGGAAACGTTGGACCCGATCAAGGCATCGGTTGATCAAATGGTATTGAATCAAGCGGCCCAAGGGAAAGCGATACAAGAGATTGAGCTGAAGTTATCCAGCCAGGAGGACTATCTAACCCTGCTGGAGCACAAGGTGGAGGTGTTAGACGATCGCCACAAGAGAATGCAGGAGAAGCTGGAGGATCTGGAGAACAGGTCCAGGGGGCAGAGTTTAAGAATTGTTGGTTTTCCTGAAGGAATTGAAGGGGCGAATGCGGGAGCATATGTGGCAGGCATGCTGGAGACGGTTATGGGGGCTGGGCGTTTTCTCAGCCCCTGGAAGTGGATGGAGCACACAGAGCCCTCGCAAGGAAGCCTAAGGCGAATGACCCGCCGAGGGCCATGGTGTGCGTTTCCACCGTTTTTCGGACAACGAACTCTTCTTGCGGTGGGCCAAGAAAGAGCGGAGCAGCAGATGGGAGAACAGCGAGGTGCGCATCTATCAGGACCTGGGAGCGGAGCTGGCCAAGAGATGTGCTGAGTTCAATCAGGTGAAGGCGATCCTCTTCAAGAAGGCGTTGAAATTCGGGATGCTGTATCCAGCGCGGTTGTTGGTCACGCACAAAGACCGGCATTTTAACTTTGAGACACCGGCCGATATATGGACATTTATCAAAGAAAAGAAGTTAGAAACGTCTTAAAGGACACTTAAGTCTCGAAGAAGTTATGTGACGGTGGTTCTTAATTTTTTGTAATTTTTGTATCGTTTCAAACAAGATTGCATGTGGTTTTGGGTTAATTATTGGGCTGGGGCAGTGGTTTGAGGGTGCTTTGTCTTGCAGGGATTTGATGCGGAGGGGAGAGTTGGTGCTATTCTGTGGGAGGTTGGGTTTTGTTTCAAGTGATTGTTTCTTCATTGGTTTATGTTAATTTATTTTTACTTGAGGTTGTTTACTTACTGGGGAATGCGATGTTGTTAAATAGTTTATTCATGTAGGGAGAGGGGTTCGAACAATAGGGAGTCAGACTGTTTGGCACCAGGGGCGGGAGTTATCGGGGTCAGCATGGGTCAGCTGACTCTCAGAAGCGCGGTGGGAGGTGAGAAAGTGCTAAATTGGTGCTTGACCTGGGGGATTAGGTTTCGGGTGCTGTTGTAGGGAGGGGGAGGGGGGAGGGGGAGGCTGCTTTGCTGACAGGGGAGGAACTATTATTGGGGAACAAATGGGAGGTCGGTAACTGGTCATGGGGGTGCTCGGGGAAGAGGGGGAGCGGGGCTGGCCAAAAAAGGGTTATGGCTAGTTGGCGGGGGTGGGGTGTGGTGGCAGCCCCCCTCCAGGCTGATTGCGTGGAATGTGAGAGGTTTGAATGGGTGGTCAAAAGGGCCCATGTTTTCGCGCATTTAAAGGGGCCAAAGGCAGACGTGGCAATTCTTCAGGAGACATATCTAAAGATTATAGACCAGACGAGATTGAGAAAGGTTTGAGTTAGTCAGGTGTTTCACTCTGGGCTGGGCTCAAAGACCAGGAGGGTAGCAATATTGATCAGTAAGCGAGTGGAGTTTGAGGCTGGAAGAATTGTGGCAGATAAGGGGCGTAGATATATAATAGTGAGTGGGAAGTTGGAGGGTGTACGAGTGGTGCTTGTGAACATATATGCTCCGAACTGGGACGATGTGGGATTTATGAGGCGGGTGTTAGGCAGGATCCCGGACTTGGAGTCCCACAACCTGATCATGGTGGTGGGACTTTAACACGGTCATTGATCCTGAACTGGACCGGTCAAAATCCAGGTCTGGGAGGAGGCTTGCCGCGGTAAAGGAATTGAGGGGTTTTATGGAGCAGATGGGGGGTGTAGATCCATGGAGATTCGAGCGGCCAAGGGCGAAGGAGTTTTTGTTTTTTTCTCATGTCCATAAAGTTTACTCCCGTCTTGATTTCTTTGTTCTGAGCAGGGCGCTAATTCCGAAGGTGGTGGGGATGGAATATTCGGCAATTACAGTCTCTGATCATGCCCCGCATTGGGTGGATTTGTGGTTGAGTAAGGAGAGAGGGCAGCGCCTGTTGTGGAGACTAGATGTGGGGTTGTTAGCGGACGAAGCAGTATGTGGGCGGGTGAATAAGTCCATCCGGAACTACCTGGAAATAAATGACACGGGAGAGGTATCAGCAGCGACGGTTTGGGAGGCTCTGAAGGCAGTTGTAAGAGGGGAACTAATTTTGATTCGGTCGCACAGAGAAAAGGAGGAACAAGTGGAGAGGGAGAGATTAGTGGAGGAGATACTTCGAGTGGATAGGAGATATGCGGAGGCCCCAGACGCTGGGCTCCTGAGGAAGCGACGGAAGCTACAGGCGGAGTTTGAGTTGTTGACCACGGGGGGAGCGGTGGAGCAGTTGAGGAGGGTAAGGGGGCCGGTTTACGAGTACGGGCAAAGGCGAGCAGGATACTGGCGCACCAGCTTAGGAAGAGAGAGGCGGCCAGGGAGATTGGGAGAGTAAAGAATAGGGAGGGTAACATGGTCTTGAACCCGGGGGGGGGGGGGGGGGGGGGGGGGGGGGGGGGGAACAAAGTTTTTAAAGTATTTTATAGCAAATTATATGAATGCAGAAGGGATAAGGCCAATCCCAGATCAGTTGAGGTTTCCGAGGGTGGAGGAGGACCTGGTGGAGGGGCTGGGGGCCCCGATTGAGGCAGAGGAAATTGTTAAAGGATTGGAGGGCATGCAGTCGGGCAAGGCTTCGGGGCCAGACGGTTACCCGGTGGAATTCGATAAGACGTTCGCTGAGATGTTGTGCCCACTGCTGGTGAGGACTTTTAGCGAGGCTAGAGAGAGGGGATAACTCCCCGCAAAGATGTCACAGGTCTCGATTTTACTCATTCTTAAACGTGAAAAGGATCCGGAGCAGTGTGGGTTATATAGGCCGATTTCGCTTTTGAACGTAGATGCCAAGCTGCTGGCTAAGATTTTGCCCACTAGGATAGAAGACTGTCCCGGGGTGAAAGGGGAGGACCAAACTGGATTTGTTAAGGGTAAACAGCTCAATGCTAATGTCCAGAGACTTTTAAATATCATTATGATGCCCTCAGAAAGAGAGGAGGTGGAAGTGATGGTAGTGATGGACGCAGAGAAGGCTTTTGATCAGGTATGAGAGTATCTGTGGGAGACGCTGGGAAGGTTTGGGTTTAGTGAGGGCTTTATTGACTGGGTGTGATTGCTCTCCAGGCGCCTGTAACGAGCGTGTGCACGAACCGGCTGAGGTTGGAGTATTTTAAGCTACACCGAGGCACGAGGCAGGGTTTGCCCCCTCTCCCCGTTGCTGTTTGCTCTGGCTATGGAGCCATTGGCCATGGCGTTGAGAGCATCAAGGATGTGGTAGTCACCACTGATGTATTATACTGTACATATATGGGTTTTACGGTAAGGCCCCTGTACAGGTACAGGGGTAGATCCCTGCCTGCTGGCTCCACCCAGTAGGCGGAGTATAAATATGTGTGCTCTCCGTACAGCAGCCATTTCATCAGCTGCTGTAGGAAGCCACACATCTCTGTGTAATAAAGCCTTGATTACACTCTACTCTCGTCTCGTCGTAATTGATAGTACATCAATTTATTACACAGAGATTTTTCAGAGATGGACCTCCGCATCAAACTGAATCGCCTGCAGCTGCATCCTGAAGCAGACAATGCCAAAAAAGACTTTGAACATTGGCTAGCCTGTTTTGAAGCCTACACCGGGTCTGCGCCAGACCCAATCCCAGAAGCACAGAAGCTCCAGATTCTGTACACTTGGCTGAGCTCTAACGTTTTTCCCCTCGTCCAGGACGCGCCGACCGAGGCAGAAGCCATGGCGCTACTGAAGGAGAATTACACTCAGCGGACCAACAAAATCTACGCCAGGCATCTCCTATCCAGGCGTGCCAACTTCCGGTGAGTCTGTGGAAGATTTATGCCGTGCTCTGCTCGCCCTAGTGAGAGACTGTGACTGCCAGGCCGTTTCGGCCACTGAACATTCAAACCTGCTGATGAGAGATGCGTTTGTTACGGACATCGGATCTGACTACATTTGCCAGCGCCTCTTAGAAGGCATGACCTCATGACCACAAAACTAGCTCTCTCACTTATGGCCACCTTATGCAACGTTCAGGCCTATGCCCCGACCACACGGCCCACCCCCCCTGTGCATCGTGGACAACACCAACGGCCACCCCATTATGGACACCATCAGCGACCGCCCCCAGCCAACCCCACGCCTGCGCCGCGCGGCAGCCAACCAACCAACCCCGGGGGACCCAAATGCTACTTGTGCGGACAGTCAAAGCAACCCCGGCAGCGCTGCCCGGCACGGAGCGTGCTCTGCAAGGCCTGTGGCAAGAAGGGACATTTTGCTGCAGTGTGACAGGCCTGCTTAATTGCCGCTATTGTCCCAGCACCCACCATGTGCGGCCAGTGGGCGCCGCCATCTTCCCCTCCTCGGACCACGTGCGGCCCGTGGGCGCCGCCATCTTGCTCTACTCACACGTGCGGCCCGTGGACGCCGCCATCTTGCCTGCCTCAGAACCAATGGGCACTGCCATCTTACCTGCCTCAGGTCCCCTGCCTGTCGGGCACCTCATCAGGCCGCTCATCGCTTGGTACCGCTGACGATCAGCCGCGTCTCGCCTCGGTCACGTTGACCAGTCTCGACTGCACAACCATGCGACCGCTTCGACAAAGGTGAAGGTCGTCGGGCACAAGATCTCCTGCCTTCTGGACTCCGGGAGCACTGAGAGCTTCATCCACCCCGATATGGTAAGGCGCTGCTCCCTCACGGTACAGCCCCCTAACCAGAGAATCTCCCTGGCCTCCGGATCCCACTTCAGGGGTACTGCATCGCCACCTTCACCGTCCAGGGTGCAGAGTTCAGCGGCTTCCGCCTCTACGTCCTCCCCAACCTCTGCGCTGCCTTGCTACTCGGCCTGACTTCCAGCCTAACTCTGAAATTTGGCGGACCCTTCCTACCCCTTACTGTTTGCGGCCTCGCGACCCTTAAGGTCGACCTGCCTTCCCTTTTTGCAAAACAAACTCCGGATTGCAAACTCGTCGCCACCAGGAGCAGACGGTACAGCGCCCAGACAGGACCTTCATCAGGTCTGAGGTCCAGCGGCTGCTAAGGGAAGGTATCATCGAAGCCAGCAACAGTCCCTGGAGAGCCCAAGTGGTAGTGGTAAAAACCAGGGAGGAAAACAGGATGGTCATTGACTACAGTCAGACCATCAACTAGTATATGCAGCTCGACGCGTACCCCCTCCCACGCATATCTGATATGGTCAATCAGATTTCACAATACTGGGTCTTCTCGACAGTGGACCTGAAATCTGCCTACCACCAGCTCCCCAGCCGTAAGGCGGACCGCCCATACACTGCGTTCGAAGCAGACGGCCGCCTTTACCATTTTCTTAGGGTTCCCTTCAGCGTCACCAACGGTGTCTCGGTCTTCCAACGGGAGATGGACCAAATGTTTGATCGGTACGGACTGCAGGCCACTTTCCCGTACCTGGACAATGTCACCATCTGTGACCATGACCAGCAGAACCATGATGCCAACCTTTCCAAATTTCTCCACACCACCACTCTCCTCAACCTCACTTACAACAAGGAGAAGTGTGTGTTCAGCACAACCCGCTTAGCCATCCTCGGCTATGTGGTCAAGAACGGAGTTCTAGAGCCCAACCCCGATCGCATGCCCCAAGGCCCTCAAACGATGCTTGGGGTTCTTTTCATATTACGCCCAGTAGGCCCCAAACTATGCGGACAAGGCCCGTCCACTCATTCAATCCACTGTTTTCACACTGACAGCCAAGGCTCACCAGGCCTTCAACCGTATCAAGGCCGACATCGCCAAGGCCATGATGCACGCGGTCGACGAGACCTCCCCTTCCAAGTCGAAAGCAATACATCAGACATCGCTCTGGCCATCACCCTGAACCAGACAGGCAGGCCCGTGACATTCTTTTCCCGCACCCTCCATGCCTCCGAGATTCGGCATTCCTCCGTCGAAAAAGAGGCTCAAGTCATCGTTGAAGCTGTGCGGCAATGGAGGCATTACCTGGCCAGCAGGAGATTCACTCTCCTCACTGACCAACGGTCGGTTGCCTTCATGTTCAACAACACACAGCAGGACAAGATGAAAAACAATAAAATCTTGAGGTGGAGGATCGAGCTCTCCACCTACAATTACGAGATTTTGTATCACCCCAGTAAGCACAACAAGCCCCCCGAGGTACATGTGCCACGCACAAGTGGACTGACTACGGACCCTGCACGGCAATCGCTGTCACTCAGGAGTCACCCGTTTTTACCACTTTGTTAAAGCCCACAATCTGCCCTACTCCATCGAGGAAGTCAGGGCTATCACCAGAGATTGCCTGCTCTGTGCGAAGTGTAAACCGCACTTCTACCAGCCAGACCGTGCGCGCCTGGTGAAGGCCTCCCGCCCCTTTGAATGCCTCAGCATGGACTTCAAAGGGCCCCTCCCCTCTACCGACCGAAACACGTACTTCCTCAGTGTGGTCAACGGATATTCACGATTCCCCTTTGCCGTCCCATGCCCTGATATGACGTCTGTCACCGTCATCAAAGCCCTCAACACCATCTTCGCTCTGTTCGGTTTCCCTGCCTACGTCCACAGCGACCGGGGATCCTCATTCATGAGCGATCAGCTGCGCCAGTTCCTGCTCAACAGGGGCATTGCCTCGAGCAGGACGACCAGCTACAACCCCAGGGGCGATGGGCAGGTGGAGCGGAAGAATGGGACGGGGTGGAGGGCCGTCCAGCTGGCCCTACGGTCCAGAAATCTCCCGGCCTCGCGGTGGCAGGAGGTCCTCCCCTACGCATTTCACTCCATTCGGTTACTCCTGTACACCGCGACTAATGAAACCCCCCATGAACGTCTCTTTGCTTTCTCCAGGAAGTCCACCTCCGGGGTTTTGCTCCCAACGTGGCTGGCAGCTCCAGGACCCGTTTTCCTCCATAGACATGTGCGACTCCACAAGGTGGACCCGTTGGTTGAGAGGGTACAGCTACTCCACGCCAACCCGCAGTACGCTTACGTAGCGTACCCCGTTGGCCGCCAAGACACAGTCTCCCTCAGGGACCTGGCACCAGCTTGTTCCCCACATATGCCCACCCTCTGCCCCGGCACCACCCTGCCTTCCCCCGGCGCATTCCACCGCAGTCCCCGCTCCAGGATAATCCGTCCTCCCCTTGCTCCCACCCAGGGATGAAGAGGATTTCGACACGCTCCCTGAGTCACCGAAGACTAAGCCGACACCTGAGTCGCCACCAGCACTGCGGTGCTCTCGACGACTACGACACCGGACCCCCTAAATTTGTAATATTCTCTGTGATTTTAAAAGCAACTTGTCTGTATATAGATCTTCACCACCCTCGCTGGACTCATTTTTAACAGGGGTGAATGTGGTAATCACCACTGATGTATTATACTGTATATATATATATGGGGTTTACGGTAAGGCCCCTGCAGGTATGGGGGTAGATCCCTGCCTGCTGGCTCCGCCCAGTAGGCAGAGTATAAATATGTGTGCTCTCTGTACAACAGCCATTTTGTCAGCTGCTGTAGGAGGCCACACGTCTCTGTGAAATAACGCCTCGATTACATTCTTCTCTCGTCACGTCGTAATTGATAGCGCATCAAAGGAATTGGCAGGAGCTGGTTCAGGGGGAGGTGGAGCATGGGTTTCGTTTTAGGCGGACAATCTGCCCTTGTACATTCCGGACCAGGTGGAGGGGATGGGGGAGATTATGCAGACCTTGGGGGAATTTGGCAGGTTATCGGAGTATAAATTGAACATGGGAAAAAGTGAATTGTTCGTGATCCATGCAAGGGGCAGGAGAGGAGACTGAAGGAGCTGCCGTATAGGATGGTAGAGAGGAGCTTTCGCTACCTGGGAATACAGGTGGCTCGGAAATGGGAGGCACTACACAAGCTTAACCTAACCCGGCTTGTAGAGCAAATGGAAGGGGACTTTAAAAGATGGGATCTGCTCCCGCTATCGTTGGCAGGGAGGGTACAGACCGTGAAAATGACAGTCCTCCCCAGATTTCTGTTTGTTTTTCAATGCTTCCCCATCTTCATCCCTAAGGCCTTTTTCAAGCGGGTGAACAAGATTATTTCGGGCTTTGTAAAGAAATTGTTGTTGGAGCGCAGTCGGGGGGAGGGTGGGTTGGCGTTGCCGAACTTCTGTAACTACTATTGGGCGGCTGATATAGCGATGATTAGGAAGTGGATGATGGGGGAGGGGTCGGCATGGGAGCGGATGGAGGCGGCGTCATGCAAAAGGCACCAGTTTGGGAGCATTGGTAACGGCACCTCTGCTGTTCTCGCCGGCCCGTTACTCCACTAGCCCGGTGGTGGTGGCGGCACTGAGGATCTGGGGGCAAAGGAGGAGGTATAAGAAGGTGGAGGGTGCAAGAACCACAGGTTCGCACCAGGCAGGACAGATGGCGGGTTCCGGAGCTGGCAGAGAGCACGAACTAGAAGGATGGGAGATCTATTGGGGCAGCACGGTGGCATAGTGGTTAGCATAAATGCTTCACAGCTCCAGGGTCCCAGGTTCGATTCCCGGCTGGGTCACTGTCTGTGCGGAGTCTGCACGTCCTCCCCGTGTGTGCGTGGGTTTTCTCCGGGTGCTCCGGTTTCCTCCCACAGTCCAAAGATGTGTGGGTTAGGTGGATTGGCCATGCTAAATTGCCCGTAGTGTCCTAAAAAGTAAGGTTAAGGGGGGGGTTGTTGGGTTACAGGTATAGGGTGGATACGTGGGTTTGAGCAGGGTGATCATTGCTCGGCACAACATCGAGGGCCGAAGGGCCTGTTCTGTGCTGTACTGTTCTATGTTCTATGTTCTATGTTCTATTCATAGATGCTAGTTTTACCAGTCTCAAGGCGCTGGAGGATAAGTTCAAGCTGCCGCCGGGGAATAGGTTTCATATATTTACAAGTTCGGGACTTTTTGAGGAAACAAGTGTTGGCTTTCCCGCTGTTGCTGCCACGGGGGATACAGGATAGAGTTGTCTCTGGTACCTGGGTGGGGGAGGGGAAGGTGTCAGATGTCTATCAGGAGTTGTTGGAGGCGGCGAAACCCGGTGGAGGAACTGAAGGGCAAGTTGGATGAGGAGTTAGGTGGAGAGTTAGAGGCTGGTCTGTGGGCGGACGCCCTAAACAGGGTTAATTCCTCCTCATCATGTACCAGGCTCAATCTACTGCAGTTTAAAGTGGTACACCGGACACACATGACGGCGGCGAGGATGAGCAAGTTTTTCGGGGTAGAATCTTTTTAGTGTCTGAAGATCCGGGTATTCAGGGGGTGAAAGAGGCCGATGTTCTGGCCTTTGCCTCCCTGGTAGCCCGGATAATGTGTTGGGACTCAAAGCCCCCAAGTGTGGAGACTTGGGTCAGTGACATGGCTGGGTTTCTCAGGCTGGAGAAAATAAAGTTTGCCTTGAGAGGGTCAATGCTGGGGTTCTCTCGGAGGTGGCAGCCGTTTGTCAACTTTCGTGGGGAAAATTAAAATGCCGGCGGGGGGGGGGGGGGGGGGGGGGTAGATGCAATATGGTGCAGGGGTGTACAAAAGGGGTCGGGTGGAAATGTCTATCTTACCATGTTGGTTTATGTTATTATTATTGCTTTTGTTATTGTTATAAAAATTTAGCAGATACTTCAATAAAAATATTTTGTTAAAAATAAGATAATTAAATAATCGGCTTTGGAAAGGAAACAATATGAAACAACTGGTACTCTAAAGCAGTGTTCTTCTAACATTTTTTCTGGGGACCCATTTTTAACAACTGGCCAACCTTCGGGACCCAACGCGGCCGACCTTCGCGATCCATGCCAGCCGACCATCGCGACCCAGGCCGGCTGACCTGAGCGACCCACTATTTTCTATTACCTTGTTTGTCGCTGACAAAACTGGAGGAAATGGTTTTGGGTCCCTTTGGCCCCAATTGCCCCTTTGGCCCCCTGAACTTGAAAACAAAAAGGCTGCGACCATATAACAAAAAATGCAGCTGCACTGCGCATGCGTGCCCGATCATCGGTGGGCATGCGCAGTGTGGCCAAATTTTTAAAATCTGTTCCTGGCCATTTTGAAGGCCACTAGCAGCCGGCATTATTAAAAGCCGGCTGCTGCGACTGTTGTGCGCAGATTTGTGCGATCGGACCCTCCCGACACCCGCCTGTGACTCACCCGCGGGTCGCGCCCTCGAGTTTGACAATGCCTGCTTTAAAGGTTTTGAGGACAACAATGGACACGTCATCAGCTGACCCACCCTTGAAATTACACCGCCAATGGGCCAAGTTTGCGATGGCACAGGTCACGTGTGGTCCCAGTGGTTGGAAGCCTGGCATACCGGCTTCCAGCGTCCAGCGCCACCACACTCGGCAGGGATCCGTGTTGCTGGCTGGGGGACGTCTGCTAGGGCTGGGTGAAGTGGTGGGGGTTGGCTAAGAGTTGGGCTGAGGGGTCGGGATGGGTGGGTATGCTGTCAAGCATGGTCAGCACCATGTTTTCCGGTGAGGGTGTAAGCGTGCGCGGCAGCAGCTTGTAAGCCCTGCGTATGTGACCTGGGAACGGCCAATTCTCCCGTCATTTTCCGCACGTTCCGCAGGTGTTCCACGCGACACTGGTGCTAGCCCCTATGAGTGGCTCATGGCTTCTGTTGCAGGAGAATCCACCATGGAGTGACTGGAAAAGTTTGGCCATACTGAAACTTGCATTGAGTTTCAACAGATTCTGCCCGGCCTGTTGAATGTTGTTTTCTCAAACATTAGCTCCTTTTCGCTGACAGTCACAGAATACGTCCAACTTGCCATCATTTCCATGTGCGATTTGGCTCTGAAATATCCATAAGCCACATGGTGCCAACTATATAGGAACTGTCAGCCTTTACCCAGAGATCAGCATAGGCCACAACACACCAGATATGAATAAATTGTCAGCTTTCAGCCTGTAAAGCTGTCTTATCTGTGCTTAACATGAAAATGGTGCATCTGTTGCCTGTCATTTCATCATGGGTCTAATGAAGAGCTGCAAATGGTATTTTTATGCTATCATAAGTATTAGCAGAAGCAGATCCTAGGCTAATCAGGAGACAAATCATTAATACAGCAGCCAAGGACAATTCATCCTTCAACATTGGTTGAAAGTGGTAATGATCATGCCGTCTTTGACGGTGATGATGATTATTAATCACAATGTAAAGCACAACTAATTAAAAACTATGCTGACATGCATGAGGCGACATTAGCAAAGGGCAGAGAAATGATGCGAGCCTAAGCTCTTCATTCAATTGGGCAGACTCCTTCAGCCATTTATATTCCATTCACAAAAGAGAAATGGAATCCTGTGCGAACTATAAACAATTGATGCTCCGGATTACTGCAAATGAAAATATAATTGAGAATAATTGGCTCAGTTTCCAAATGCATGTAACATTTTTTAATTCTGGTGTGCCGGCTGCTGTGGTACGGTGGTACAGCGGTTAGCATTGCTGCCTCAGCGCTGAGGTCCCGGGTTTGATCCCAGCCCCGGGTCACTGTCTGTGTGAAGTTTGCACATTCTCCCCGTGTCCGCGTGGGTCTCACCCCCGCAACCCAAAAAGATGTGCAGGGTAGGTGAATTGGCCACGCCAAATTGCCCCTCAATTGGAAAAAAAGAATTGGATACTCTAAATTTATGTAAAATAAACGTTTTCCAACTCAAAAAATTGTTTCAAAGAATTTTTTAGAAGAAACAAAAAAGTCACTTTAAAATGACAGATTATCAGCTCATCATCACATTTACGTTGGTGGGAATTTGCTTTACAGCTGCTGTATTCCCTACATAGAAACGGTGGGCAACATTCTCCGTTTGAGAGACGAAGGTCTGGATTCTCCAGTCCGCCAGCTGCCTGTTTCTCGGCTGCACTCCGTTGGCTGGTGGTGGGATTCTATCTCCCCACCACGTGTTAATGGGATGGCTCATTGTAAACACCCCCACACTGCTGCAAAACCAGCAGGTGGGGGCACACTGCCGATGGGAAAAGGGAATCACAACAGCTGGAGAATTCCGGCCTTATTGACGCTGGGACTGATTTGCGTGCGGTTCACGTTCCCGTTGGGGGCGCTAGTTCCGGGGCAATTCAGGTTAAGCTAATGAATCCACACTCTGCCCAAATGAATGTAGAGCAATTCTGATTACCCTGGTGCCGGAATCGTGGGATCAGGATTGGCACCGGGGAGTTTGACAAGCTCAAGATGCTTATAAGCACTCCACTCCCCACACACTCTCATTCCAGCCAAGAAGATGGCCCCACGAAGAGCAGCACCACGCTTTCCAGATGGAAAGCTGGACTGGATACTAGATGCAGTAAAGGTGAGGCAGGACATCCTCTTCCTCTTCCCAAGGGTGGGCAGGCAGCTGCCGCCCGCCGATGTCACCCAGGAAACACACATTGCGTGGCCTGCCATGCCAGGCCTGTCTCCACGCCCGGTTTTTCCTGGCCATCCTCCTTATCAGAAGAAACCTGGCGTTCTTCCTCCTCCAGCATGCACAATGTTAACAAGGATGCAGCAGTTCACCACGATGATAATGATCCTCCTGGGGATATATTGGAATGCCCCACCAGAGCAGTCCAGGCACCGAAACCGTTTCTTTAGAATGCCAATGCACCATTTGATTACGTTCCTGGTTGGTGCATTGGGGTCATTGTAGCAGTTTTCTGGGTCAGTCTGAAGCCTCCGGAGAGGCGCCATGACCACAATGAGTAACCCTTGTCGCCTGAGAGCCAACGCCTCGCCTGACGGAGCGATTTGAAGGTTCCGGAAACCAACGAGTACACCAGGATGTACAAGTTGTGGGCGCTGCCCGAATATTGGTCACATATGTGCATGATGTGCAGCTGGTCGTCGCACACCAAGTGCACCTTCAGGGAATGGAACCCCTTCCTATCTTTGAAGGGAACACCAAGATGAACCAGTGCTCATAGGGGGACCTGTCTCCTGTCTATCACCCCCTGGGCCTGGGGCATGCCAGCGATGGCGGCAATTCCACTGCCTGGGCATCCTGGTGGGCTTGGTCCAGATTGAAAGTGATATAATCCACTGCTCATAACAACACGGATGCACTTATGAATGGTTGTGTGTGTTGTACCAGGCAGGTCCCCACTTGGCACCTGGAAAGACCCCAAATCAAACACCTACAGGGCAACTGTTATCCTGACAGTCTGAGGTGTCCTCCTCCATACCATGCGGTGCGAAGTGCGCACCATCTGGCAAAGATGCCTCATGGTCTCCCTGGTTACCCGAGTCTTTTGCAGCACGTGCAGTCTGGAAGGTCCTTGAATGACAGATGCAGATGGTACAAATGTGGCCTGATGCAGTGCCTCCTTTGTACCTCCGTCTCCTCGGTCTGTTGGGCGACCACCTCCAGTCTCAATGGCTAGCACCTGCTCCCCTGAGGCAGACTCCTTTTGTGCAGGGACCTCCATGAGCAGGCCCTGTGTTTACAGCCACCATACACCAGCGACTGCGGCTGCGACCAGGTAGATGGTGAGCATTCCTGGCTGTACTCTGAAGTTCATTCACTTCAGTGGGGGAAAAGAGAATGTTAGCAAGATGAGTTCTCCCTTGCCCAACCGGATCCAATAGGCTACATGGTGACTGTTGCGCTTCAGCTCCACATGTCCCCACCCCCACCCCAACACCACCTCTGCCCCTCAGCTGTTCCCCCCCCCATTATGTTGTTTTCCACATTGCACCCCTGTCCAACACCAGGACTGTGATGTGAGGAGCCTCTATTCTCAACACCCATCCCTGGCAACATGGGTACCACTGGCTGCCACAACCAGTGGCCGCGTTGGCCTCTGCGGCCCATGTCCTGACTCCCCAGTGTGGTCTACTGTAGGTCTCCTCACTGGGTGGGACATGTGTTATCCCTTCAGCAGGGTGTCACCCTGCTGTGCAGTGGAGAGGGTCACCATGGGCCACCAATTGCCTCCTTGCTTCGGGGATTATGTACGGGCAGGTCCTACAGTTGGAGGTGAGATAGGGAAGGGTGCAGCTGCTGGGACCTTAGCTACAGTACAATGTGGGTCCTGGGTGTGACTCATAGGTTGTGACAACCTGACTGAGGGCAGGGTGGATGGGAGCATGGGCACAGGAGGCAGGCAGGGCTTGGAGACAGCTGGTGGTCTTGCGGAGACAGCTAGCTAACAGTGTCACTGGTGAGGCCTCTGCCCTGAGAGCGGCCATGAGCCAGGAAGGGTGCCAAAGGCCATGGTGCATGTTTTGTTTGCCTGGGGTGTGGTCTACTATTCCCCTACTTCCCCTGCAGTGGGGCTGTGCTTCTGATGAGTGCCAGCACCTGGTGAGCCACTGATTGAGCTTGGTGATAGGTCAGCTGGGGTCTGAGGGTTTCCAGAGAGGTGGCCTGGGTGGGATCCCAAATGACCAGAGACTCTTGTGAACATTCACAGGACACAGTGAGCAGTCAGCAGAGTGAGCAGCCACCCCCCCAGCAAGTGTTACAATTTTTAACTTAGTTTCAAGCTTGGCTCACCTGTCTCTCCCTCAGCAGCCATGGTGCCCAATCCTGCTTGTATATACCTGATGTGAACCGCACCACTGTCACTTCCATTGAGAGGGCGGAGAATCGCGGAGGCCTGGAGTATAGTGTCTCCAATCTGCCATCCCGAAGCAAATGTATTTAAATGCTGGTATTACTTGCTGCCATTGGTGCGGGGCATGGGCCACAATCCTCACTACCCCCACCAGTGAGGGACCGGAGCATGGCGTTTAGTTCGGCACCAGGGGTGAACCACAATTTTGGCTCGGTTTTCCACCCGATTGCAGCTCATGTTTCCGGCTTTGAGGGGTGGAGAGTTTAGCCCAGTGACTACACATCAAAGACCGTAGTGCTCGTTGGCATATAAATGTTAATATGTTGCCATATAAATGGCAGGCTTATTTCTATTATGTTTGCTGCTTTTTAAAAATTTGTCTTAAAGCTCAATGTGCCATTTGTGCTGAATTATCTGGCAGAAATCAGGACGCTGCAATTGATTTGAACCCCCCTTGGACAAGGCGGGTACAAGTCACTTGGGTTCTCACTCATGGGGCGGGACTCTCCCCTACCCGGCGTGACGGGGGGTCCCGGCGTAGGGGAGTGGCGCCAACCATTCCAGGGTCGGGCCTCCCCAAAGGTGGGGAATTCTCCGCACCTTTGGGGGCTAGCTCCGCGCCGGAGCGGTTGGCACCAGAAGACTGCCGCAAACAACCGGCGCCCCCGGCAGCGGGGCTGGCCGAAAGGCTTTCACCAGTCGGCGCATGCGCCGGAGGTGACGTCAGCGGCCAGCTGGCGCTGACGTCACCATCGGCACATGTGCGATGTGGGTTTCTCTTCCGCTTCCGCCATGGCGGAGGCCGTGGCGGCCGCGGAAGACAAATAGTGCTCCCAGGGCACTGGCCCGGAGTCTGAGTGGGGGGCCCCGATCGCGGCCACCGTGGGGGCACCCCCTGGGGTCCGATCGCCCCCCACCCCCCCCCCCCAACCCCGGGAGTCCGCTCGCGCCGCTGATTCCACCGTTACCAGAGGTGGTTCAAACCTCGGCGGCGGGAGAGGCCTCCCAGCGGCGGGACCTCGGCCCATCCGGGCCGGAGAATCACCACAGGGGCCTCGCCGATCGGAGTGGCGAGATTCCTGCCGCCGCCACTTCCCGGGTGGCAGAGAATCTCTGCCACGGCGGGGACCGGATTTACGGCGGCCCCAGGCGATTCTCAGACCCTGCTGGGGGTCGGAAAATTTCGCCCATGATCATTAAACCTGCTGTAAACTGCACAGGCTGAATATGAAGAACAGGATTGGACTTTTCTGTAATACCCCCCACATGGCTGAATGCGAGTGTGAGTTTTCCAGGCTTGATGTTTGATGTACCATCAATCGGACACGAGTCGTTGAGAGGATCCAAATATCAAGCTTTAATAAGCTAGATGTGAGCTCAGCAGTGGTCGTACAAGGAAAGGCCGACTGCCAGCTGGTACGAGCTTTTATACCCTGCTTTGTAGGCGGAGCTACCATCCTCTCAGCCAATCGGCGGGGACTCATATGACTAGCCACAGCCAATTGGCAGAGAGGCACATGGCTTGCCTGGGCCAATGGGCAGCGGGACTGATGTACCAATGGCAGCTTGGTTCTTAGGTAATATGATCTCCCTAGTCATACTACCACAATGTTGAAGTGACAGAGCAAAAGAGTGCAACATGTTTCACACCTGGTACTTCAACTGCCACTCCAGTCTCATAGGATTTCCTGTGATTGACAGATTAAATTTAAGCAGGCAAACTCATAGCCCAGATTAGGTCTGCAACTGTGGTCTCGCCAGCAGGATCGTAAATTACCAGTTACATTCAATTGCAGATAAAAGGAAAGGGACGCAGCCTCTTTTAGGGCTTCAGTATATCTATGGGAACCTGCATTATCTTCAAGAATAATATACATCCCCTTTCAAAAATTGTTTTCTCTGTAAACAGTGGGGGGGGAGATGTGGCTGGGAACACAGCAGGGTTACCAGAGAGAATGCTGCAGTCCTTTTAAAATCTCTGGGCCCAAAGGCCCTCTGGATCATCACATTCCAATTAGAGCCTAGTTTTTTCTCAGTCCTCCCGGCCTTCAGAGTTTAAAGAGGTGGAGATACTGAAGTTGGCTTTGAACACAAAGCACAAAGGAAAGGAAAATCAGCGGGACGTTTGCAGGTGGAATGAATAAAACCTTATAATCTGTATTTTGCACTTTGACCATGGGGAATCGCGCCATCCTGCAAAATTATAATGCCTTATTCACAGGAATAGTGGGCAAAATAGCTAGATATAAGCAGCAAACATCTCTGACTTGCTCTGTGCATCATACTGGCTGGATAAAATTAATGAGAGGGATAACCTAGTCAAACTTCGGAAGGATAAGCTCACTTGACTGGATTGCATCCTCATACATTAAAATTAAACTCGGGAAGATTTAGCTCAGGCTCTATTACATTGATACAAAAATTCATTGGAAAAAGAAAAGTGCCAGAGGGTTGCCAAACCAGCCCGTGTTATATCTTTATTTAAAAAGGCAATGGAATGAGCCCAGGGAGCTGGAGACCAGTTCGCTTAACATTGGCGGTAGGAAAAATAATGGAACCTTTAATGAAAGATGCAATTAAAAAGCACTATTAGCACAGATTTCCAAGAGGAAGGTCATGCTGGCCCAACCTGATTGGATTATTTGAAGAAAGGGACAGACAAGGCTCATGCAGTTGATTTGGCTTTTCAGGAGGTCCTCCATAAGGTAAGGCATGGTAGACTCCTGATTAAGGTCAGGGCATGGAGTGTCAGGGGATAGGGGCACAATGGATAGCAAGCTGGTACAGAACAAGAAACGGGGCAGTCAGTGTTAAGAGAAGCTACTCAGAATACTGTCCACAGCTCTGCACTCCAAATTACAAAAGCAAAAATATAAATACTAGAGAAAGAGCCACAAAATAAAACTTGGAAGGATGATGTCAACATAGAGCGGATAAACTAATCAGTAAAGTTTGAACTGGAAAGTTTCAACAGAAAACCAAAGGTTAATGGGTTGCCATGGAACAGCACAATAGTTAGCACTTCTGTCCCACAGCGCCAGGGGCCCGGGTCCAATTCTGGGCCTTGGGGGAAAGTCTGTGGAGTTTGCACGTTCTCCCTGTGTCTGTGTGGGTTTCCTCTGGGTGCTCTGGTTTCCTCCCACAGTCCAAAGGTGCACTGGCCGTGCTAAAATTGCCCGTTCATGTCAAAAGATGTGCAGGTTAGGTGGGGGTTACGAAGATTCGGCAGGGGAGAGGTACTAGGTAGGGTGCTCTTTCGGAGGGTTGGTACAAATTTGATGGGCTGAATGGCTCCCTTCTGCACAGTCGGGCTTCTATGGATTCTATTCTATGATTCTCTGCACAGAGGTCATCAAAATTCTGAAGTGATTTGAAGATGAGGAGATCAAAAGCCATAAAGATAAGAGAGTAAAGATAATATACCCAATTTAGGAAACTCAGGGGAAACCACTTGACTCAAAGTATGGTAAAAATACAGAACCTGCTACCACTAACCACCAATAGGAATAGGAATAAGCTATTTAACCCCTTGAGCATGTTCAATTTGACAAGAAGGTCTGCAACCTCATTCCTTTTCCCCATTTTCCTCAACATCTTTGTTTAACAATGATCTACCAACCTTGGAGTTATAATTAACAAATGATCCAGCATTAATTGTTACTTGCAGAAGAGTTCAATCCTCAACACCTTTTGTATATAGAGTTGTATCTTGGTTTCATTCCTGAAAGGTAGGTCTCTACACTTTAACTACTGACCACCATTTCATAGAATCATAAAATCCCTGCAGCACAGAAAGAGGCCATTCAGCCCACTGAATCTGCACTGAGTCTTTGAAAGACCACCCTACCTAGGCCCTAACGCCTGCCCTGTAACCTCACCCTAAGGAGCAATTTAGCATGTCCAATCCACCTAATCTGCACATCTTTGCACTGTGGGAGGAAACCGGAGCACCCGGAGGAAACCCACAGACACGGGGAGAACGAGCAAACTCCACTCAGACGGACACCCGAGGTGGGAATCGAACCAGGGTCCCTGGCGCTTTTCCTTACTTCCTTTGATAATATTACTCTTATTGAATTTTAAGCGGGCCCATATTGCTCCTGACCACACTCCTTTTCTTAATAAAATTGTGAAACAATGATTGATTTCCCTATCCCTTGCAAATTTATTTTAATATTCCATTTTTTGCTGCTCTTGGTATCTGTTTTGTCATCCGATGCGGTTATTTTCACCTTTCTAATTTGCCAGGATTTGTGCATTTTTTTGAATTTCTGTATGTTTTGCACTTTAGTTTTTATTGGGCGAGATCCTCCGACTGTTTACACCGGCAGGAGATGTCACACACCTTCCGTGCATTTCCCAGCGCCTTCAATGGGAAATCTCATTAACAGAGGCGGGACCAGAAGATCACATTGCCAGCCAACAGCAGGCCACTCCCTGCCGTCAAGAAATACGCCGTGTGGAGGCCAGAGATTTTCGCCCATTGTCTCTTACCCCTTTAGTTGTCCACAGTAGTCTTTTTTGCCCAGTAATACTGTTGCCTTTAGGGATATAAACAGATTCTATATCACGTTAAATTATTTTTAATCTAAAAATTCATGCCGTTCTCAGTAGAAGACTAACATGATGTACATTTTTACATCCACTTGTAGTGTGGTGCCTATGGTGAAGTTTATTTGTAGATTTGGTAACAGCAAGTATCTTAACTCTAGACATTTTCCATTGTAATGAGGGAGCAGAGGACCTTCTATTCTGAAGTAGAGTTACTGCACCTGGGAGCACATGTCTTTGATGCTGACCAACCAATCTGGACTCCATCTGTTGCTTCTGTTCTGTATCCCAAAATGAACAAAGAAATAAGGAAATTCTCAATTGAAAGCCTATGGTTCCCATTGTGTAATCGAACATCACTCAAAGCCATGCACAAAGGCAAACAATAACTTAAAAATGGCTAAAATTGAGTGTCAGAAATTAAATGAACAAGGATCTGGAGTCGGCCATTCAGCCCCTCAAGCCCACTCTGCCATTTAATAAGTTCATGACTGATCTGACGGTAACCTTGGACGGGATTCTCCGACCCCTCTCTGGCTGCTGAAGTCGGGTTTTGACGGGGGCGGGAATCGCGCCACGCCGGATGGCAGCCGCTACCCCCCCCCCCCCCCCCCCCCCCCCACAGTGGCCTGGCCTGCAATCAGGGCTCGCCGATCCGCGGGCGGGCCTGTGCCACGGGGGCACTCTTTCCCTCTGCACCGGCTGCTGTGGACCTCTGCCATGGCCGGTGCGGAGACGACCCACCTTGCACATACGCAGGGATGACACCAGCACACGCTGGCGCTCCCGTGCATACGCCAACGCGTGCCAAGCCTCTTCTGCACTGGTTGGCACGCGCCAACCCTGCCGGTGCCAGCCTAGGCCCTGAAGGTGCGGATGATTCTGCACCTTCCGGGCGGCCCAACGCCAGAGTGGTTCATGCCACTCCTGGCGCCGGGACCGCCCGTCCTGCTGGGTAGGGGAGAATCCTGCCCCTTAAATCTGAATCCTGACTACCCCCTGATAAATCGTCCGCTAGCTTACCAAGGATCCATCCACTTCTGCCTGAAAAATATTCAAAGAAGCTGCTTCTGACTCCTTTTCTGGAACAGAATTTCAAAGACTCAACCTCTGAGAGAGAAAACAATCACCTCATCTATTTTAAATGGATGGCCACTTATTTTCAAAGGTTAACCTCTAGTTCTAGATCTTCCAACAAGAGGAGACATCCTCTCCACATCCACCCTTATCAAGGTCCCTCAGGACCTTATATATTTCAATCAACTTGCCTCTTACTCTTCTGAACTCCAGCAGATACAAGGCTAGCCTCTCCAGCCTTTCCTCAAAGGCAATCTGTCCATTCCTGAAATTAATCTGGTAAACTGCTTCCAATGCATTTACATCGTTCCTTTGATAAGGTGACCATTACTGTGGACAGTACTTCAAATTAGGCCAGAATCCAGAGTCATGGACGTTATATAATACATCTGCATTATATATTGCTGACCCTCTCCACCTTAAAAGCGCCGGAAAATGAGAGAATCAGGGAATCCTGTCGCCAGAAAATGGCTGGAGAATTTGGGCCTGTATTTATTGTGAGGGGCCGATTTGTTCAGATGGCTAGTGTGTGGCTCTGGTTAATGCCAAAGGCACAGGGCTGGATTCTCCATCGGCAGGATCCTCTGCTTCAACCTCAGCACGCTCACACCCGCGGACAGTCCTATGGCATGGGGGTGCCCACAATAGGAAACCTGCCAGGACGGAGGATCCTGTTGCCGGCAGGGGGGTGCCGCATCTGAAAACGGGTGCAGTGGGATTCAGAATCCTGCCCAGAGAGTTTGATTACATGTTTAAGCTGAGATTTGGGACATGACTTTTCACCCACATGTATTATAATAATAATTCTAATAATCGTTATTGTCACAAGTAGGCTCGCATTAACACTGCAATGAAGTTACTGTGAAAAGCCCCTAGTTTCCACACTCCGGCGCCTGTTCGGGTACACTGAGGGAGAATTCAGAATGTCCAATTCACCTAACAGCTCGTCTTTCGGGACTTGTGGGAAGAAACCGGAGCACCCAAAGGAAACCCACGCAGACACAGGGAGAACGTACAGACTCTACACAGGCAGTGACCCAAGCCGGGAATCGAACCTGGGACCCAGGAGTTGTGAAGCAACAGTGCTAACCACTGTTAAAAAAGAACTTTCTGTGGTACCATGAATAATTGCCTCGGACTTACCTTTCAGTGTAGAACTGAAGCTCTGTTTACTGCAGATAACCTGATTGGCGGAATGTTCCTGGATCAGTGACAAAAGCATTGTGAAAAAGGGGGAGGCGGTGGTGTAGTGGTATTGTCACTGGATTAGTAATCCAGAGACCCAGAGTAATACTCAGGGGTCCTGGTTTCAAATCCCACCATGGCAGATGATAAAAAATGTGAATTCAGTTTCGGGCAGCACGGTAACACAGTGGCCAGCACTGTTGCTTTACAGCTCCACGGTCCTAGATTGAATTCTCGGCTAGGGTCACTTGTCTTTGCGGAGTCTGCATGTTATCCATGTGTCTGCATGGGTTTCCTCCGGGTGCTCCGGTTTCCTCCCACAGTCCAAATATGTGCTGGTGAGGTGAATTGGCCATGCCAAATTGCCCTTAGTATCCAAAAAAGATAAGGTGGGGTTATGGGGATGAGTGAAGGTGTGGGCTTAAGTAGGGTGCTCTTTCCAAGGGCCGGTGCACACTTAATGGGCTGTATGGTCTCCTCATGCTATGCGTCTATGTTTCACAGCTGCCTTTTCTAGCCCGATCAAACATCACTGTGTGCAATTTCAAACTGCTAGCAAGGATCACACAGATAGCTGGGGAGGAAGCATGGCCTAAGCATTCCAGCAAAGCTGGGATTCAGAGATTGAGCTGTCATTTTTAAAGGGCATAATGATCTCAAAGTGAAGTCACTGCCCCCCCCCCCCCCCCCCCCCCCCCCCCCCCCACCCATCCTAGACATCAGGACTCCCAAAAGACAAGGGGAACACCCCCAACCCTCAAACATAGAGGACCAACCTACCCGCCCTCAAAACTCAATGGTTGAGCTCCACCACACCCTACAATACAGAGAAGGCATGGTAGCGCAGTGAGTTGCTTCACAGCACCTGGGTCCCAGGTTCGATTCCCGGCTTGGGTCACTGTGCGGAGTCTGCACGTTCTCCCTGTGACTGACTGTGTGGGTTCCCTCCGGGTGCTCCGGTTTCCTCCCACAAGCCCCGTAAGAATGTGCTGTTGATTAATTTGAACATTCTGAATTCTCCCTCTGTGTACTCAAGCAGGCGTCGGAATGTGGCGAGTAGGGGATAGCCACAGTAACTTCATTGCAGTGTTAATGTAAGCCTACTTGTGACAATAATGAAGATTATTACACAGGCATCAGGATGACATGACCCCTCCACCCCCATCCTCGCCGGCATCAGGGCACCCTCCCATTCTAAGTCTACCCCCACCGCGATGCAGGCACAAATCTCCTCACTCCACCAGTGCCCCCCCAAACACAATGGGATATCCCTCAATGCGTTTCCCTAAAGGTGCCTACCTTGGCACTGACCCCAACACTGCCAGGTTGGCACTACCAGATTCACACCGCCAGGAGGCTGTGCCAGGGGGCTGTACCAGGCCACTGCCTGGCCATGTTCTTCACCACTGAGGGCTATACTTATCTTTGAGACCCCAGTGTGGTCATCATAACTGGCTTTAGTTTTTGGAAACCAGCAGCGTATCCTGCTGACATGGTGGCATGCCTGTGGCCACGTGGGGGCAGAGAGAAACATATGGTGAACCAGGAAGGTGAGGCATCATGCCGTTTAGGGATATTTAAATCTATTTTAATTGATGGTAATCAGGTTCACGCCTTTAACTTGTGCAAGCCTGATTACGTCACTGGGGGGGGGTGGATTTCATTCGGAGATCTCTCCAGCTCAAAACCCATTGTGGGCTTCTCGCAAGAGTTGCGGCTTAACAGGATTTGCATCCGTGGCGAACAAGGCTGGAAAATTGCCCCAATATCGTTTTTCTCATGGAGTATCATTTCTCCTCTCTGGATGTTTTTTTCCTTTGATCTAAAAGGTGTGTGACGATTGGAAGATGTGAGGAATATGGCTTCTACATAGTGGGACAGACTTAACACGCTGGGAGTATCGTGTGTTTAAGAAGGATTTTGTTTTGCTTCGAATAAAGCATTTTCCTCATTGTTCCCTGTACCATTGTCCATTCTGGAGTTGAGAAAACAAGAAATGGTGCCAGACAGGCAGTGCCCAGTTCACTGAAGTTGATCTTGCAAGGGTTTTTCCTGAATGTTTGTGGAGCTGCCTTGAAGCAGACAATATCATTTTTTTGATACTCCGAAATTTGAACCTGGAGACTGAGGCCGAGATATTGCTGATGGAATTTCTCTTGTTCCCTTAAGTGTCACCAGTGGCGGACTGGGTCTAAAAATATTGGTTGCCAGGAGACAAAGGGGGCCCACCCACAACTACAATGCTATCATTTAATTTTCATAACGAATAAATAACATTTTCAAAAAATACATATGGAAAAAAGGGTACAATTAAAATTTTTGTGGAAAAAATGTGTATTTCTTAGTAATTACAGTGTCCATGTACTGTACATATTACTGGCCACAGATACCAAATGTAAATACAGAATGTTACAATTGAATTTTTTATTTTTTTTATTTTAAGTAATTGGTTGATATTTTTAAATAGTTTACTGCACAATTTACACATTAACAGATAATTCAAAAGCACAATAGAGCATTGCATGCAGTCCACTATATTAAGAGCAATCGTTTGTGTTCGCTAGATGATTGTGCGAATCTGCCAATAATTGCTTCTGCATCCAATTCATCTAACAATTCCTTTTCAATGGATAGCAACATGTATGATTCCAGATTTTCCTCAGACAGCGAATTTCTTGTTTTTATGATCTTTAGCTTTGAAAATGTCCTCTCACATTGGACTTGAGTAACTGATAGTGTGCAGATGACTTTATAAAGTTCATAAAGGTTATCATATGCCTTGTCATGAAGTCTGTTGGATGCCAGAATTTTTAGTACACACGATGGGCAAGTGCTGCAAATTTTACAATTGTTGCAACTGGATTCCATATTCTCACCATCATTAAGCAATAGCTTTAATACATCAAAGTTTGAAGCAAAAGAAAACAATTCCAATATTACTTTACCTTTGCTGATTTGTGGAAACAGCTTAATAATACCTTCCAATGCTTCATCTTCAAGGCCCTTCTCTGCAATAGTTTTAAACTTTGCTGGGTCCAAGCAGGACAAATCTTTATACAACTGTTTGTGTTGGACAAAGCGTGATTCTAGTGACTGGACAATGCGATCCATTATTAGGTTAAACACATTTACTCGAAAATCAGCTAGAGAATCTGAGGAATTTCTTTCATCATCAATAAGCTCATCTGCCATTCTTTTCTTCTTTCTCTGCCTCTTAACTGGCAATGCTGTTTCCAACGCATCAATTTCCAATGTTTGATTTTCATCCATATTCATCTGTGAAATCCTGTCATTACATTTATTTACAAATTCCAAAGCCTTGCTGTGAATGTTATCAAATGTTCTTGTCTGTTCCTTCAACTTTGTTGTAGCTAAATCTACCAAACTCCATGCAGTAAACATATCTAAACCACTTGTCTGTAGATAACTTGATAACGGGGTTGTAGTTTCAAATATATACAAGTAAGTAAATGCTGTCAATATGGTTTCAAACTTTAGAAGACTTTGAAGTAAAACATTTGCTTCATGTTTTGTTTTTGCATCAAACTTTTCTGAATCCTGTATCATTGACAAGCATGTCAATAGGTTTACGAAAGTACTGGCAGCGGCATCATCAAAACGTCCAAATATAGTTGTTGCTGCATTGGATTTTCCTGACCATCTGGTCTCACCAATTAGCTTTAATTGTTTCATTTTTTCTTGTCCTAGATGTTTTCCAACAACTTCTATCCATACAGCCATTCTCTTGTATGATGATTTCACAAAAGTTGCTATATTCTGGAGCAAATTGAAAAAAGAAACTGCAGGCACACAACATTTTGTTGTTTCAGTTATCACCAAATTCAAGACATGAGCATAGCACCATATATAAACATGTTGATCAGCCACATCAGCAATTTTACTTTGTAAACCATTATACTGGCCATGGTAGCTTGCAGCGCCATCTGTGTTATCAGATAAACATTTTTGGGGGTCAATTTTAAGATGCTGTAATGTTTCAATCAATAGATCAAAAAGTCCCTGTCCTGTACCATCATTACTTGGCACAACTGAAAGTAGTCACTCACAGATAATACCTTTAAGCACATACCGAATAATAATGCTAAACTGATCGATGGATGAATCATCTTGTGTTGAATCAACCTGAATAGAATAATATTTTGCTTGAGAAACTTCATGACTACCGTATATACTCACGTATCATGCGATCTCGCGTATCATGCGACCCCTAAATTTTCGGCCCCAAAACATGATTCTATGTTATATCTCATGTATCATGCGAATCACTTTTTTGGAAATTAATGCCCAAACTAAAACTTCCAAATGGTATCATTGTCTGTGGATTCTGCAGAGTGGATTCTGTTGTGAAAGCTGTTCGCGAATCGAACAGCTTTCCAGCTGTCTTTACTAGCGTCGTTCTGCCACTTGACGTTTCCATTCATAAAAACGGCAAGTAAAACACCCGCGAAATCTGTATCGGAAAAAGACGGCCATGTATTGAATAAACTACCCATATGATCAGGAATACTACTCTTCAGATTTTGACCACAGCATTCTGATGGGAAGATGGTCAGCCACTTGACGTTTCCATTCATGTTTTTATGGAATTACCTGCCTTAGTCTGTCGACTGTGCCGTCATCTGGATGACAGTCTGGTAAAGCTCAGTCTGGAGTAGTCCTCTAAAGAAATGCCATCTGCTGATCTGTCTTCTCACCAGCGGCCCTCACAGAACCCCCATCCGCTTCACTGCCCCCCCCCCCCCACTCCACTCCACAACCAACTGCCCATCTCACCACCACCACTAACAGCCCCAAATGTTCATTTGCCAACCCATTTCCTGCTCTCCCGGAGGAATCTCAAGATAATATTGGCATCTGCTGGCAACATTTGAATTGAATAATTCCAACATATTTTGGCTGAGCACAGCAGTGATGGCTAAAGGTAATCTGTGGTCATGCACTAGAACTGACCGGCAGCTGAAGTATTAGGTGAAGAAGGATTGAATAAGGGCTGAGACAATTAGGGGTGGGAGACCCCAGAACGCTTATGGTGATGGTGGAAGGGCCATCCCGTGACCCACCAGAAACCACGCTTCCCCCACAGGCAGCTCACAATGGAGCAGCAGCATATTAATCAACCCACAGACATGCATAAAGAATGAGCTGTTTTTGTTTACCAGGAGCAGTAATGTATCTGGCCCAACTGCTTCCTTTTTACTAGCTACAAATTCAAAACCAATAGAGAAAAGTACAGAGGAAGTTTATGAAGATGTTACTAAGAATGGAAGAGTTCTTCCCATCAGAAAAAACAGCAAGTGAAACACCCGCAAATTTTGTATCTCGCGTATCTTGCGACCCCCCAAATTTAGGTTACAATTTAGGTCTTCAAAAGTCGCATGATACGCGAGTATATACGGTAATTCTTTCTTGTATCATATGCTTCATAATTTTGATTAACCTGTTTATAGTTGTTTTACTCAGGTATGTAACAAGTCCACCACGACCTTTACTTTGAGCCTTTCCTTGTTGCTCTAATCATTTGATTCTTTGTTTAGACTTGTTTTGCACTGCAGAAACGTGAGCTGCCATAATGGGGTCATATTTTGCCATCAACTGCACTGTAGCTTAAAAATTGTCATGATTCAGAACCTCATTATCTAGAGTGTAGGCCGATTCATTTATGTGACCTCGAAAAGGAAGTGCTTGCTTGCCTAACATCTTTATGATGTCTATAATCCTCATGACAATACTTCTCTGCTTCAATACTTCTTATCTAAGGTGCCATCATTAACCACACTGATATATTGCTGAGCATTTCTGACATGTGTTGTTGTCGATTCATGTAAAGTCAAGCTCTGGCTAATACGCCTGTAGTCACTAAAGCCACGTACAAAGGCTGATGGATTACAAGTGTTGGGAAACTCAAAGGCTAAGCAGTATGAACAATATAAGCATCTATTTTCTTTGTTATATGTTAGCCATTTTCTTGGGACTGAGTCATTCATAATTTTCCTTTCATACAAACGAACATCAAATGGCAGATCATCAAGTGGCTGAAGTGGATGTTCAGCAAAAAACTGTTTTAGCTTTGCTCGTGATGGATATTGGAAGATTCCAGTAATTGATCTTTCATTTTCTTGCGTAGGTTCATTTACAGGATGTGCTTCAGAAACCAAGTCATTTATGCTTGAAGGAATATCTGATTCCCTGTCACTAGTTGAAGCTATGTGTTCAGATGTTGCAACTACAGGCAGAACAGATACCGGAACAAGGAAGCCAGAAGAAATATTGGGCCTGGGTTTATTAGTAATGGATGCACTGTATTTGTCTCTACATTCAAAGTAGCTCTTCTCTGTTCTTGTAACTCGCATGTCATTGCATCATCACTATGAGCATTGTTTCTTGCTTCTTGATTATTTGTTGCAGAACTGGATATTGATGTGGATTGTGCTTGTGGTATTATAAACTCTGTAATAGGCCTGCATCGCTTGGCTGATTCCTTCTTTTCTGCTTCTTTTTGTTCTTTGCGTTTTAGTGACCCAGATTTATGCTTTTTCTTTTCCATGCTGGTAGAGGTAATATTCCTGAAATAAAAACTTAATAAAAAATAGCCCACATTGGGAAAAATGAATATTGATGATTGCAAGAATAACTTGAAGGAACGGCAGATAAACCCCTACTTGATAAAAAAAATATAAAATAACTTACTTACACTTCAATAGGCTATGTCATTAGTCAATACTACTGTGACCTATGCAGCTTCAGAAGAGGAGACAATCCACTGTCCAGTGTTCACACCAGCAAGCAACTGAGACAACTGTTGAAACTTAGAAGTTTTGTCCGACTATAGTAAGACATTAAGAATGGTCCCACGACCAAAGTTAACATGTCAGTTTGATACCAGTGTAGTGTTACAAGTCGCAACCCTTTGAGTTTACCGATCATGGCTTATCACTTCAATATCTTTGACCTCATGATTCACGGTCAAAGGTACCGTTTCTCCTTTTCGGTGACCTCACGACCCTATGTACTGCTTGATATCCTTTCAAGTTGCCGACCATCTCAAATCACGAACTGTAACTTTATCTTTAAATTTACACATTCTTGCTGAAAACGTGGATTTCCAACTATGTCCGACCCGGGTGAACCAGCCCCTCCCCTCTCCACTCCTTTTCACATCCGTTTAACACTGCTTTGTTCCTTCATACACTGAGTGATTATTTGTTTGTTTCTTTATTGCATTTTTATTTGGTATTGCTCTTTTTAAAAACAATTATATTTTATTAAATTAGAATACAAATCTCAGGAAAGAAGTTGGCGATTTATTTATCTAATTAATTATAATTTTTAAGGGCCCTTCAGAGATTCACGGGCCCTTTCTTGGCTCTCCGGGCCCCGGACCGATGTACCGTCTGAACCAAGACTACTGCTTGATATCCTTTGAAGTTGCCGACCATCTCAAATCACGAATTGTAACTTTATCTTTAAATTCACACACTCTTGCTGAAAACATGGAATTTCCTTAATTATGCCCGACCCGGGCCCCCCTATTCCACATCCTTTCACTACCTTCCCTGCTTCGTTCCTTTTCATGCACTGCTTATTTGTGTCCTGTTCTCTTTTTTTTCTTATTCCTTTTTATTACTAAAACAGTTGTCTGTGTTTGTTTCTTTATTGCATTTTTATTTGATATAGGGGGCCCACTTCATCAGGGGCCCACTTGCCATCGGGCAAGCTGACACCCTGGCCAGTCCGCCACTGAGTGTCACTGATACACAGTCAAGGTGGCACTGCCGTACAGGACTGTGGTGGCAGCAACTACTTTATACCGAGGGCATTTCTTGACTTGTGGAGGACTTTGTTGTCAAAATCTCACTGCCGCAGTTTGTAGAAGACTGAGGTGGTGCAGCTGATCTCCTCATCAATGGTGGTCTTTTGAAAGAGGAAATTGCTGAGAAGCGCGAAGTGCTCAACATATTCCTGAGTCTCTCCTTCAATATATATGGGAGGTGGAATATTTAGCTGACCGGGTCTGGGTTTATGGATGAACAATAATGTCACATGGACCTCAGAACTGAGTTCAGCGAATCAGAAAATTGACCAGGCCTGAATTTTATCCTCTGATCCACAACTAGCCTAAATTGACATCTCTTATTACAACAATGCACTGAGTTTTGTTTGGGCAACATTAAAGGACTGGCCAAGATTCCTGTATGCATAATTGAAGCGACCAACATTGGCAGCGCAGTGGCACAGTGATTAGCACTGCTGCCTCACAGCCCCAGAGACCCGGGTTCAATTCTAAACTTGGGTGTCTGTCTGTGTCGAGTTTGCACATTGTCCCCATGTCTGTGTGGTTTCTTCCTGGCGTTCTGGTTTCCTTCCACAGTCCAAAACGAGTGCAAGTTAGGTGGATTGGCCATTCTAAATTGTCCTGAGTGTCCAAACGTTAGACGGGGTTTTGGGGTTGCAGAAACAGGGCGGGGGAGTGGACCTGGGTAGTGTGCTTTTTCAGAGGGCCTGTGTGGACTCGATGGGCCAATTGCTTCTTTCTGCACTGTCGCGATTCTATCATTACAAATCTGCACAGAGAGGGCAATGACATCACAGTCATCTGCAAAATGTAGGTCATGTAACTCTACAGCAGGCAGTTTAATTTTGAGCCAGAGGCAACGATGACCAAAGAGCTTTCCATACAGGTGTCATTTAATGCTGAATTCAGTTGATCTTTGATGAGGTGAATCACCATCGTCGGATAGATTGTAAATACCATGGGCTTCCTTGCTATTGAGGCACCCGCATCCTGGAGATGCTGTCTCAGCAGTGGCTGTCACCATCAGAATATCACCCCGCAGTCACATTTTATGCAGGAGTGGGGTCACTTTCAACCTCTGCAGTGGGCCTCAGCCTTCACCGAAAAATTCAGTGCATTGTTTTAATACGGGATGTCAATTTTGGCCAGTGGTGGATCAGAGAATAAAATTTGACTCGGTCTGTTTTCTGATTGGCTGAACTCTGTTTTGAGCTCCATGTGACATTATTATTCATCCAGCTGAAATCCTGCCAGCCCACACCACAAACACTCATTTATCAACAAGGCAACATCTGCTGTTCCTTTGCTTGTCAGCTTTCGTAAGTCATTTCTAGCTGAGCTTCAGGGAGACATGATTTAACTTAATCGTTCTTGGCTAATTGCAGTATCCATATATATAATAATATATATATTGTGATGTTAAAAATTTAACTATCAGTTCATTTTGTTATGCTTTGAGGGAATTCAATCTGGGTGCACAATTGTTCAAGGACACCCAACAGCAAGAGGAGGTCGGAAAAGGAACCTGAGAAAGGAATACCAGTGATCTGGAGTCCAAGGACCAATCCCACCTCCCGGAAACACCTGCCACGGATCCAGTCGAAGGTACGGCGCTAGGATTGGGCTCATCAGTCATGTAAGAACACACAGAACCCGTAACCAGTAACATGGAGCTTCGTAAGTGAGCGATCGCTGAAGAAGAGAAGAGTCCTTGTAACAATACCTAATTAAAGTAGCTTTTCTTTGTCTACTTACCTAAACCTGGCACAATATCATGCCCCTGATATACCCTCTCACTCTCCTTTTTCTAGGGGAACAACTCCAGCTTCTCCAACCTAACCTTGCAGCTAAAATTTCCCATCCCTGGAATCATAGACATAGACATAGAACAGTACAGCACAGAGCAGGCCCTTCGGCCCTCGATGTTGTGCCGAGCAATGATCACCCTACTCAAACCCACGTATCCACCCTATACCCATAACCCAACAACCCCCCCCCTTAACCTTACTTTTTAGGACACTACGGGCAATTTAGCATGGCCAATCCACCTAACCCGCACATCTTTGGACTGTCATCCTGGTAAATTTCCTCTGTACGCTCTCAGGGACCTTAACTTTCTTGCGAAAGTGTGGTGACCACGACTGGATTCAATACTCTAATTGTGACCTAACCAGAGTTGGGCGGCATGGTAGCACACTGGTTAGTACTGTGCCTTCACAGCATCAGGATCCCAGGTTTGATTCCCAGCTTGGGTCACTGTCTGTGCGGAGTCTGCACGTTCTCCTCGTGTATGAGTGGGTTTCCTCCAGGGGCTCCGGTTTCCTCCCACAAGTCCTGAAAGTCATGCTGTTAGGTGAATTGGACCTTCTGAATTCTCCCTCTGTTTACCTGAACAGGCGCCGGAATGTGGCGACTAGGGAATTTTCACAGTAACATCATTACAGTGTTAATGTAAGCCTACTTGTGACAATAAAGATTATTATTATAAATGTTTTGCATTCCGTCCCATTTTTGTGCTCAATACAACGTGCCCAAGATCCAATATGTTTTGTGGAAGATCCCAGTCAATTTCTTCAGGTAAGATCATCAACATTATCATTGGAGGCCATGTCACAGACTCAACTAATGAGAGTTGAATGAGTGCTGAGCAAATGGTGGATGATATGTGCCTGTCATTCTGACATGCAAATATTCTTAACTCTTGCAACTAATATGGCCAGATACTGTACTAAATCAGTTAGAATTCCTGTACTAATTGTTTCAAAGATGTGTCATGTAGATTTTAAATTTATAATGCCATAAGCCCCTCGCTAAACAAAGGACATTTGCCTACAGCAGCTATTATATTGCATTTGTAAAGGGCATAAGTTGCTTTATGGAGACAAGAGTCAATGGAACTCCCAGCGACAGTGGCTAAAATGACCCCAAACTGAAACTGGAGAGAGGCCATGTGATCCAACTCTTGGGAGAAGTACACTAGATTCGGAGAATCCCGGATTGGTGTACGCCGGCGTCAACGGGCCACCTGGCCCAGTGTGGTCACTGCTGTTCAGGGGGCTAGCACGGCGCTGGAGAGCTGCGCGCTGCTCCGGCGCCAAAAGTCGGTGAGTGTCCGTGGATGCGTGCGATGGCCAGTGTAGGTCCACGCATGGATGCACAACACGGCGGAGCCCTACAGGGATCCAGCGTGGAGGAAATAGGCCCCCCCGGAATGAGCGTGCCCGCCGATCTTTTGCACCGGATCGCGGGCATGGCCACCGTGGATGCCCCCTCCCCCTCCAGAGTCGGATCCCCCACCCCCCACCGGAACAGCCCCCGCAGCCAGAACGCCAAGGTCCCGCCGGCTGGGACCACATGTGAACCATGCCGGCGGGATTCAGTGGACGTCGGTGGGCACTCAGCCCGTCGAGCGCGGAGAATCGTCATGGGGGCCGCTTTCAAATGCGCCGGGTTGACCACGCGTGCACGACTGGCGGGTCTGCGGAAGCGCCGTCTCATAGAATTCATAGAATTTACACTGCAGAAGGAGGCCATTTGGCCCATCGAGTCTGCACCGGCTCTTGGAAAGAGCACCCTACCCAAGATCAACTCCTCCACCCTATCCCCATAACCCAGTAACCCCACCCAACACTAAGGGCAATTTTGGACACTAAGGGCAATTTAGCATGGCCAATCCACCTAACCTGCACATCTTTGGACTGTGAGAGGAAACTGGAGCACCCGGTGGAAACCCACACATACATGGGGAGGATGAGCAGACTCCGCACAGACAGTGACCCAAGCCGGAATCGAACCTGGGACCCGAGAGCTGTGAAGCAGTTGTGCTATCCACAATGCTACCGCGCTGCCCTCTCGACGGATTTCCGACATGCAAGGCTATTCTCCGCCCCTGCGCCAAGTGAGATTCCAGCACGGAGGGTCAGAGATTCCCAGCCGATGTAAACTAACAATGTGAGTCTGCCACAGAGACTGAAGGGTCAACAGTCTTAACCCCTCTGTCTTCTCCGGAAACCCCTCATCAAAGCTGAGTTGCTCATAGCGTGGTTGTATTATCACTGGACTAGCAATCCAGAGACCCATGGTCATGTTCTGGGGACCTGGGTTCAAATCCCACCAAGGCAGATGGGCATATTCAAATTCATATAAAAGCCAAATGATCCTGAAACCATAGTCGTAAAAACCTATTTGGTTCCTTACATGTGACTCTTGATCCACAGCAACGTGGTTGACAGGCTACTCAGTTCTGACTAGCCACTCAGTTCAAGGCCAATTTGGGCAATAAATACAGATCCCACTAATGAATAAAGAAAAAAACCTTGAAGACCTCATTGCTGGACAATGTGTGAATTTCTTTTGCTGCTTTTACTTTTTACTTGGGCAAGTTTTAAGATCTGGGGCGGAATTCTCCGAACCTCGGCAGGGTCGGGGAATCGCCCGGGGCTGGCGTAAATCCCGCCCCCTCTTTGGCCGGAGTTCTCCGCCACCCGGGATTCGTCGGGAGCAGGAATCACGCCCCGCCAAATAGCGTGCTCCCCGCGGCGATTCTCCGGCCAACGATGGGCCGAAGTCCTGCCGCTGACAGGCCAATCCCGCCGACGTGGTTTAAACCACCTCTGGTGCCAGCGGGATTGGCAGCGCGAGCGGGCGCCCGGGGTCCTGGGGGGGGCGTGGGGTGATCGGACCCCGGGGGGTGCCCCCATGGTGGGCGCACTCTTTTTCTTCCGCCGCCTCCATGGCCTCCACCACGGCGGAGGCGGAAGAGACCCCCCCTACCGCTCATGCGCTGGTGGTGATGTCAGCGGCCGCTGACGCACCAGCGCATGCGCGGACCGGTGAAGGCCTATCGGCCAGCCCCGACGCCGGGCGGCGTAGCTCCAAAGGCCGTTGGCGCCGGTTTTGGCACCATCGGCGGAGCGGAAACCACTCCGGCGCGGGCCTAGCCCCTAAAGGTGCGGAGAATTCTGCACCGTTGGGGAGGCCCGATGCCGGAGTGGTTGGCGCCACTCTGCTACGCCGGGACCCCCCGCCCCACTGGGTAGGGGAGAATCCCAGCCCTGATCTCTTCTTGTGCACACTTGCGGGAGGGGGTGATTGGGCATTTTGTATATGCTAAACCCCTTTGTTAATAATTTTTGTGCATTCATCAGAGTGAACTTAGCAATAAATTAAGCATAAGGAACCTACTTCTTGCACCGAGGTATACATGTTTAAATATAAGGCCAATAACTGCTGGTGCAGCCAGCGACGACTACATTCCACAAATGAAGAAAGAAATATATACATATTGAATTGGCAATATCATCCCCTTTTTACAAGCAAACTATGTTATAACTGATTCAGGAGTGGGTTAAAGAGAGGAGTCAGCTCCTCTCCTAACTTGATCACAACATAGTTATTATGGTAGACAAGTTTGGATCCTGGACGAGAATACAACTCTTTGCAATTTGTGACACTGTAAGGAAATGTTACTGCTTTACAGGAGTGATAACTCTGACCAATAAGTATTTTTTATGTTACAAAAACCTTAATTTAAACAGAGAATTAACTCCATTAGCAACAAAGAAATTCCTTTACAGTTAACAGTTACACCAGTTCTTAAGGAAAAGAGAAAACCTTAACTTGCTTCCTGAACCTGCCACTATATTCCAATTAAGCAAACCAATATATTTCAAATACTATTCATGAATAAAGTTAACAACCAGGGTTTAACTTGCTTTTCTCCATGCAGAATCTCTGGAGAGAGACCTTTCAGGATCAAACTGAAATACCTCTGTTCAGATGGGTGCTACGTTATGGGCCAGGATACTCCAAAGTATATCATGGAGTTCACCTGACCTACAACTGTTTATCAAATTTGGCGAGAATGAGCACAAGAGCCTGCCTTTCAGGTGTTATTCAACAGAGGTTTTAGGCACCTTTAATCCAAAAAAAAACCTTTACTCCACAAATTTAGTTAACATTTGTATAACCACACACATGAAATTTTTTAATCAACTACAAACATAAATACCCCACACAGCTGCAGTAATTTATTTATAACCCTCAATGAATCTCCCATAACTGTTCCAATTTAATAACAAGATCCAAATAAAAAACAGAAACCCCTTTTCAAAAGTGTGGCCCAGCATATGGCACTCTTACTGGTATAAGACTTGGTATTGATACTCTTGTTTTATTTCCAAAACAGCAGGTTTGAATTCCTTCCACATAACAATTATTTATTTTAAGTTATAAAGCAGTCTGGAAACAGCTTTTAAAATGAAGATAGAGAAACCTTTCTTTCAACCTGTCCAATACAAACCAGTCCAAACTCAAAGTGAAAGTAAAAGTCAAAAGTGAAAGTAAACTCATAGAGCCACAGCCCAGCCCTACCCACACAATGACATCACTGAAGTCATGTGATAAGACAAAAACATTTCTTAAAGGGACACTCAAATGACAGCTACGACCAACTGGCTTTCCAGACAGACCTGGCTCTCGCATTAACTACATCATATGTACCGAAAGCATAAGGCATTCATTTGTAACTTGTAAAAAGGTGTAAATTGACCTTTTTGGCCAGGATCAGACACAATACCTCTTATGAATTATCTGCACCACAGCGGTCATTCAAACATAAACCATATTCCAACCTGTTCAAACCTACTGTTTTGAAAAGGAAACAAGAGTATCAATGCCAAGTCTTATACCAGTAAGAGTGCCATATGTCACCACTGATGTGTATATTGTATATATAGAGGATGTTGATTTACGGGAAGGCCCCTGAACTACAGGTACAGGGGTAGACCCTGCCTGCTGGCTCTGCCCAGTGGGTGGAGTATAGATATGTGTGCTCCCTGTACAGCAGCCATTTTGTCAGCTGCTGTAGGAGGCCACATATCTCAGTGTAATAAAGCCTCAATTACCTCCTACTCTCGTCTTTGCGTAATTGATAATGCATCACAAGGCAAAATAAGTTTGAAATGAAATGTGTCAAAGGGATGTCTATTATTAATTTGGTTTTGATTTCAGTTATATTTCTGCTTATCTACCGACTGTGTCTCCCAGTGCTGAGAGGCAACATTCTTCCGAAGCTGCATGGGTGCTCAACCATGCAGCATTTGGGAATGTCCAACACAGGGAACGGATAGGCTGCAAACTAATTCAAAGAATGAAGGTAATTGAAGAAATTAAATAAGTATACTGGACTATTTTTGCAATATTGTACATTCTGTTTGAATAAAAATATTTTTGCATGAACAGCTTTAAAATAAGTTATCTGCGACCTTTCTCAGCATGCTGATGTGAGAAAGTAACAATCTCAAACTTGCTGACCTTCACAGAATGAGTACGGAAAAGTGTATTACAAAGCACAGACTTTAGCCTTTGGTTAATTAAACTACAGCTACAGCCAGCATAATGCTGCTTTTGAGATTTATACTGTAAAGACATAATTTTGTCACACAGCCTGGATACCAGTCAGACATTTTGTAGGAGCAAGTCTATGCTTCTCAAATATGTTTCTGACTAAAGTCTCAGTTACTGCAGCTTCCAGACTTCAGTGGTTTTAATCTTTGACCGCAACTAGTTCCCAGTGCAGGGCAATTAAATTTTTGCTTCTGGGCAATTGTTAAGCATGCCCTTACCTTAAAGTTTGGTGAGCGGTTCCCCAGCACAGCTTCCCCTGCAATCCGACACTGGGGAGCTCAAAAGTAACAACAATGTTTCTATCAACAAAAGTTCGATGGGAAGTGTTGGCATCACTGTGACCAGCGGCGTGCAGAGGTCTGGTGATGCCCGGGGCAAATCTTGATTATATGCCCCCAAAGACTCAAGTATAAGGCCTAATATACTGAGAAATATTATGAGAAAGGAAAACATTTTGAATATATAAACACAGATGAAACATGAAATAAACACTTTAAACATAGAACAGTACAGCACAGAACAGGCCCTTCGGCCCTCAATGTTGTGCTGAGCCATGATCACCCTACTCAAACCCACGTATCCACCCTATACCCGTAACCCAACAACCCCCCCCCCCTTAACCTTACTTTTATTAGGACACTACGGGCAATTTAGCATGGCCAATCCACCTAACCCACACATCTTTGGACTGTGGGAGGAAACCGGAGCACCCGGAGGAAACCCACGCACACAGGGGGAGGACGTGCAGACTCCACACAGACAGTGACCCAGCCGGGAATCGAACCTGGGACCCTGGAGCTGTGAAGCATTTATGCTAACCACCATGCTACCCTGATTTATTCGATTTTAATATTAATCAATCAAATTTATTAAGTTCTTTTCCCCAAATGATACCTCCTGTCACAAAACACCTGAACTACTTCATTTTTTACATCAGCTGTGAGAAATTCTTTTTCAATGCTTATTAAAGCCAGGTTGGTCAGTCGCTCCTGTGACATAGAAGACCTCAGATATGTTTTTATTAATTTCAGTTTTGAAAATGACCTTTCACAGCTTGCGACTGAAAATGCAATTGTAAGCAGTAATCTGTATGAAACACACAGCGTCGGAAAGACATCCCTCCCATACTGCAGTAAAGACTCCAGAGCATCTTTAGGATCAGGGGGAACTCTAGTCCCTCCAGCTCGAAGGAGCATCACAAAATCAATAATTTCGTCATATAACTGAATTGCAACCACATCATTGTCATAATAATTTGCAAAGTCTGAACATTCCTTTTTTAATTTCTCTCTTTCTTGTTCATCTCCACTGATAATTTTGTGCAATTTATATCATAGACTTGCAAATTAGTGGTATCTGTATTCAAATATTAGCATGTTAAGGAATAAATGTCTCCTATTCCGAGATTAAATGCCATAGCAGTCCTCTGATCATCCAGGCTTCACTCTTACTACATCCCACGTAAATATTTCATTAAATATCACCAAAAAACCTATAAAAAACGTAGTTGCACCCGTTCTAGAGCTATTCACTGACCTCTTTATCTTTGCCATCTCTAAGGTATAGGACGGCTGCCTGAGGTTAAATTGCGCTGTAAGTTAGTCAATTTCCCCTTAGCGCTGGAATTCTAGGGATATTGTTCTCTTCTTCAGTCATTTTGCTTTGCAACACGGTAGCATAGTGGTTAGCATCAATGCTTCACAGCTCCAGGGTCCCAGGTTTGGTTCCCAGCTGGGTCACTGTCTGTGCGGAGTCTGCACGTCCTCCTCGTGTGTGCGTGGGTTTCCTCCGGGTGCTCCGGTTTCCTCCCACAGTCCAAAGATGTGCGGGTTAGGTGGATTGGCCATACTAAATTGCCCGTAGTGTCCTAAAAAGTAAGGTTAAGGGGGAGTTGTTGGGTTACGGGTATAGGGTGGATACGTGAGTTTGAGTAGGGTGATCATTGCTCGGCACAACATCGAGGGCCGAAGGGCCTGCTCTGTGCTGTACTGTTCTAAATCTAAATCAATGGGTGAGATGTTATGTCTCAAAAGTTGCGCCTCCCTCCTCTGCAACCCCCATGGAGAAGGATATGAGCAGAACGTCATGGAAATACTGTTATGACCCTTGTGGAAACAACTACAAACAACCCAACTAAGACCAATATACAAGACTTCACTTTTATATTAGCAATCACACCAAAATCAACGTAAATTAAACATGAATTAACAGGAAAATTGCAATAATATGACCGATAAATTACACATAGCAGATACAAAGACATATCTCACACATTTCGGTCAGCTCATTCAGCATGTATCGCTTTCATTTCAGCCACAATATCCTTCAAAACGTTGAACTTCTTCAAATCAAATTCCATCTTCATTTCTCTAAAGCTTTAGCACCAAGTCTCATCAAACTACTTCACCCAATTTCCACAAATATAATTTTCACAGTCAACACATTTCCAGATCCCTTCTTCTTCACAAAACCCTGGTCATGTGGGGCCTGTTTGTGCACTATGCCAGTGCATAAAGGGTCCCCAAATCCAGATATAAAAGCTCTGTTCAAGATCCGAGCTCCAGCAGCTTGCAGTCAAGTCTCTGAGAATCTCCCCTGCACCCTGCTGACCCTGGGCTTTAAGTATAAAGGGTAAGAGGGCAAAAGTTAAGAGGCCATGATGAATTTTTATAAAATACTGGTTCTGTCCCAAATGGGTGCCCCTGGCCCAAATGTCAAATTCTGGGCACGACAGTTTAAAAGTTGACAGCTACAGAGAGGGTGCAGAGAAGAGTTTTAAAATAGATCAAACAAATAAAATAAATAAATGAATAAATAAAACTCACCCATGGTGGCAATGCCGTCCATTCTGGAAAATTCGCGCCCTTTCTGCTCCCTCTCCAGCCTCTGCAGTGCGCAGGCGCGCTCGGGCCGACCGCGGTGCGCAGGCGCGCTCGGGCCGACCGCGGTGCGCAGGCGCGCTAGGGCCAACCGCGGACCGCGGTGCGCAGGCGCGCTCGGGCCGACCGCGGTGCGCAGGCGCGCTAGGGCCGACCGCGGACCACGGTGCGCAGGCGCGCTCGGGCCGACCACGGTGCGCAGGCGTGCTCGGGCCGACCGCGGCGACCGCGGTGCGCAGGCGCGCTCGGGCCGACCGCGGTGCTGCCCCCATCCAGTCGCTGCCCGGGGCCAGCGCCCCGTCGGCCCCCCCCTCTGCACGCCGCTGACTGTGACTGGTAAAGTGCACGAAAAAAATACAAAATTACAAGTGAAATATAATCAAAGAGAGTTTGCACAACTGTGTGAAACCTCAAACATTCCTCATAGAAGGAGCAGAATATTCCAATGTATTTCTGCATATTCAAATATGCATTTAGCCACACAGAAATACACGAGCTGTACCATTCAGTGAGGAACCAACTAAGGAAGATAGATGCTATACTGTTCAGATAGTTTAATAAATGACTATTATATTTCACACAGACAATGGTACCTATAAATAATTCTATCAGAAAAACTCTTATCAGTGGACCTTCATACATACTTCCTCATTGTACTGAATTGCTGTTTTTGGTGCCAAAGACGAGGTTGCGCAAATTTAGATTTATACCTTTTAATAATAGAATGAAAGGCAGATACAGTGACTGGATACATCGCTTCAGTCACAAAGTGACATTTTTGGATGGAGTTAACGCTTTGCCGCAATCAGGAAATTTCACTCAAAATTGGCTTGAAATTGTACCGGTTTGGTCAAAGTTCAAATAGGGCAGGATTCGACATCCTCCCAGCCACCTGTTTCTCGGCAGCGCACGTTCAGCCGCTGTCAGTGGGAATTTCCCAATGAAGCCACTTCATCTCACCGGGGCGCACTGCCGGTGGAACCAGAGAATCCCGCCATCAGCGAACGGCGAGAAAATTCTGGCCTAAGTTTCCACTGAAACATAAAGGGCTGGATTCTCCGTTTGAGAGACTAAGTGCCGAGACTGGGACTGCATCGCGTGAGTTCTATGGCCCCGAATGTGGCGCCGGTCCTGAAGTGATTCAAAACATCCTAATGGGCTAGCACAGGCGCCACGTGGAACTAGTGGAATTCCAACAAATTCTGGCCTGTGATTCGCCCTGGTCGGGATTGGCACTTGAAAGCCCGACAAGCTGCAGCTGCACTCCACTCCCCACAGACTCTCCTTCCAGCCAAGAAGATGCCACCATGAAGAGTAGCACCGAGGTTTGCTGATGCTGAGCTGGAGACGCTACTGGATGCCATAGAGAAGAGGCGGGGCACCCTGTTCTCCGAGGTGGTAAGGAGGCTTTCCCCCGGACTTCAACCGAGCCTGGGTACAAGTGGCAGAGGCCGTGAGCGCCATGGGCCCCACCACTAGGACCAGCCAGCAGTGCAGAAAGAAGCTCTACAACCTGCTCAGGGTGGCCAGGGTGAGTCACCGCCACTATGCCCTTGACACAAACTCGCATCCCACACTCTTCACCCTCATCACCTTCGCCCCCTCCCATGTGGTAGCGGTAGGCAGCCCTGGGAGAGGGTGAGCAACCCCCCCCCCCCAGGCCAGCCAGGGTGTGCTAACTACACCATCATGACCCTGGCACCAACCCCCGTCTCACACACCCATTGCCCCCCTCCCATCTATATGGCAATCACACCCCACCTGCCGTTAGTCTGCGTGCACGTCACACTGCACCACATGTCAACACCCATGCCGCCCGCCATGGCCGGATGCCCAGCTGCGGACCCCTTGCACTGCCCCTGTTCGGGTCTCTCATACTGTGAATTGTCTGACTCCCGGGAGAAGGTGGCCCACACCACTGGGAGAGAGAAAATACCAGAGGGTTACCTGCCAGACCCCTGGCCCCTCACAGTCGCAGATCAGAGGGTGTTGGACCTAGTCAGTGAGGTTGGAGCATGGGCAGTCACTGAGGCAGAGGTCAGCATCGGAGAACTGAGTAAGTCCGCAGTGAATACCTATGTCTCTATGGCACGTGCGGCACTCCCCACCCACACCCGCAACCTAACCATGCATTTTGTCCTCTGTCTTGCAGGGTCACTTGGCGACAAGGCGGGTCCATCTGGAATACCCTATCCCAGCTATAATCCTGTGACTCATCCAGCAACGAGACGGACCTTCTGGTGATCCGCACCCCCAGCCGCAACTACGCGAACACCTCAGAGCACACGTACGAAGGCGACACCGATTTATCGGCATTGCTGTCACCAGTACCCTCCACCATCCCAGAGACACTCACCTTGGTTAGACATGTTAGTGAAGAGGTTCCTGGGACATCATCTGGTGCATGCCCCACACATGCAGCGGTACAGCAGGTGGAGGTTGAAACCTCCGAGGGTGCGGACAGTCAGGAGGTGCCCGGCTCCAGGGACTAGCTGCTGTTCAGATGGGTCTTATACTTTTGGAAAGGGTGGTCCCATCAATGTTGGATATGCAGGTGCATAGCCCGGGACTAGATGAGGGGATGTCCGCAACCATCCAGTATCTGCAGGTGCAGTTGGAGGAGTCGTAAACTGCCAGGCCAACACTGCACAGGCGGCGTCCTTAACGGAGGCCTTGCGTATGGGCCATGGGTCAGGATTTCCAAGGCCTGGGGCACTCTGTGCATGCATAGGGCACCCTGGCCGAGGCCTAGTGCAGGGCGGCCATGTACCATGGGCAGCGCGGTAGCACATTGCGGCTTCACAGCGCCAGGGTCCCAGGTTCAATTCCCTGCTGGGTCACTGTCTGTGCGGAGTCTGCCAAGGTTTCTTCCGGGTGCTCCGGTTTCCTCCAACAGTCCAAAGACGTGCAGGTTAGGTGGATTGGCCATGATAAATTGCCCTTCATGACCAAAAAGGTTAGGTGGGGTTATTGGATTCCGGGGATAGGGTGGAAGTGAGGGCTTAAGTGGGTCAGTGCAGACTTGATGGGCCAAATGGCCTCCTTCTGCACTCTTTGTTCTATGTCTATGTAGGGCCACATGGACAATGCTGCAGCACTCCAGAGCTTGGCCCAGTCACCAGGTCATGGCTGCTGGCATTGAGAGCATTGACCCGGCTGACCTGAACCAAACACAGAGGGACTTGGCACAGTCCGTGAGTGACTTTGCATGGTCGCTGAGTGATGTGGTACAATCCCAGAGGGACATGTCGCAATCCTTGTGGTCCAGGGCTATGAGCACTGAGACCCTGGTCAAGGTGAGAACAGGCCTCCAGGACTGGAAGTGCAGGAGGGGCAGGGTAGCTCCCGGAGCTCGCTTCGGCCGCAACCCCATACTAAGAAGTAGTCGGGGGCCATGGGGCACGCTGAATGAGGAGGAGGTGATGGGCACAATGCCAGTGACTCTCACAGGGGATGTGCTGGAACACCTCAGCATGTCCCTGGTGTATCCGATGGGCAGCGGGAGAGTAGGGCTGCACCATCTGGTCAAGGTCACTCCAGAGGACGGTGCCAAAGGGGACGCAGATCAGAGGGCAGGAATCGCATCATGCCACATCCACCTCTGAAGTACCGCCTGGGCACCCCCCTGGACAGAGCGTTAGGACATGTAAGGCTAGGAGATTAGACACCAGTTAAGTTAGCATGGGTAAAGCACATAGGTTAGCAATAGGGGCTAGGACACAGTACTTGTACATATCACAATAAACACCTGTTCACCAACGTTCCAAACTGCTCTGTCTGAAGGGTTTGAGGAATATTTGGGCTGGGCTGGGAGTGGATTGTGGAGGGTGACGGGGGGATGCTGCTGATGTGGGGAATGTGCATTGGAGGTGGGCACGTGCCAGTGCCCCCAGGTCTGTCGGGGTGTGGTAGGATGGCTAGAAAGATCATATTACCAAAGAACCAAGCTGCCATTGGTACAGCAGCCTCGCTGCCCATTGGCCCAGGCAAGTCATGTGCCTCTCTGCCAATTGGTTGTGGTTGGTCATGTGACTCCCCTCCGATTGGCTGAGAGGTTGGTAGCTCCGCCTACAAGACGGGGTATAAGAGCTCATACTGGCTGGCAGTCGGCCTTTCTCTGTACGACCACTGCCGGGCTCACATCTCGCGTATTAAAGTTTGTTGTTTGGAACTTCACTACGACTCGAGTCCAATTGATGGTGCATCAATTTAATACGCTAGACTTTGAAAATGGAACTATGGAGTAAGCCAGAATGCCTCCGGATCAGCCCGCATGCTGCAAACGCGTCAGCAACTTTTAAACATTGGCTGGCGTGCTTCAACGGCTATCTCACTCCTACAGAAAATCGACCAACAAAGGAGCAGAAACTCCACATCCTCCACTCGTGCGTGGGCACCGCCATTTACTCGATGATAGAGGACGAACTGGACTATGATGTCACCATGGATCTCCTAAAATGACACTTCATCAGGTCAGTAAACTAAGTCTACGCGCGGCACCTCCTGGCAACAAGGCAACAATTTCCCGGTGAGTCGCTCGATGAATTCTATCGGGCCCTCATTGTCCTAGGGAGAAACTGCGCCTGCCCGCAGGTCACTGCTGCGGAGCACACCGAACTCTTGATTAGGGATGCCTTTGTGGCGGGCATGCAGTCACCCCAAATACTGCAGAGACTTTCAGAGATGAACGCTCTTAGCCTCACTGAGGCACGGACCCTTGCATCCTCTTTGGAGGTCGCTGACCGCAACGTGCGAGCATATGCCGCCGGCCACGCGGCAGCCCCTTGGGCAGCGAGGCACACGACCCCCTCACCCCCGCTGACTCAGACCCCCAGACCTGCACTGCAAGATGCCCCGATAAGCTCACGGGCCTCTGCTGCTATTTCTGCGGGCAGGCCAAGCACCCCCGCCCGCGCTGCCCGGCCCACACCGCAGTCTGCAAGAGCTGCGGCAAAAAGGACCATTTTGCGGCTGTCTGCCTCTCCAAGCCGGTCGTTGCCATTCCAGACAGCGACTGCGGGCCCCCCCTTGCACTCCTCTAGTGCCCCGTGTGGCCCGTGGACCTCGCTGCCTCCACCCCCCACCGCCACGAGTGATCCACGGACGCCGCCATTTTGGGCCACCGACGCCATGTGCGAGCCCCGGGCGCCGCCATCTTGTTAATTCCCCACCATGTGCGGCCGACGGGCGCCGCCATCTTGGATCGACACGGAGGACCCCGCAAGCGATTACTCCGTCCTGGATGACAACTCCGCGTCCTGCCACGACTCGCCTCGGTGACACTGGACCAGACACGGCGACCACACCACCTCAATGGTCACGAAACAAGCTGCCTACTGGACTCCGGGAGCACAGAGAGTTTCGTCCACCCCGACACGGTAAGACGCTGCGCGCTCCCCGTTCACCCCGGAATGCACAAAATCGCTCTGGCATCTGGTTCGCACCCCATCCAAATCACCGGGTGCTGCGTAGCGGACCTCACGGTCCAGAGGAGGGTTTTTTAAAATTATAAATTCCTCATCCTCCCCCGCCTCTGCGCACCGGCACTTCTTGGACTGGATTTTCAGTGCAACCTGCAGAGCCTAACTTTTAAATTCGGTGGCCCTATTCCCCCCCTTACTGTCTGCAGCCTCGTGTCCCTCAAGGTCGACCCCCCTTCCTTGTTTGCGAACCTCACCCCGGATTGCAAGCCAGTCGCCACTAGGAGCAGACGGTACAGTGCCCAGGACCGGACCTTCATCAGGTCCGAGGTCCAAAGGCTCCTGAAGGAAGGGGTCATAGCGGCTAGCAACAGTACCTGGCGAGCACAAGTGCTGGTGGTTAAGACTGGGGAGAAAAACTGTATGGCCATCGATTACAGTCAGACCATCAACAAGTTTGTGCAACTGGACGCGTATCCTCTCCCCAGTATCTCTGACCTGGTTAACAGGATCGCGCAGTACAAAGTCTTTTCCACGGTCGACCTTAAGTCCGCCTACCACCAGCTCCACATCCGCACGAGTGACCGAAAGTACACTGTGTTCGAAGCGGATGGGTGACTCTACCACTTTTTAAGGGTTCCCTTTGGTGTTACGAATGGGGTCTCGGACTTCCAAAGGGAAATGGACCGAATGGTTGACCAATACAATTTACGAGCCACCTTCCCGTATCTCGACAATGTCACCATCTGCGGCCATGACCAGCAGGACCACGACGCCAACCTCCGTAATTTCCTCCGAACCGCAAAACCCGTAACCTCACGTATAATAAGGATAAGTGCGTGTTTAGCACCAACCGTCTAGCCATCCTCGGCTACGTAGTGTGTAACGCAATGATAGGCCCCGACGCTCAAACGCATGCGCCCCCTTATGGAACTCCCCCTTCCCAACTCCCTCAAAGCCCTCATACACTGTCCGTGCTTCTTTTCTTATTATGCCCAGTGGGTCCCTAACTACGCCGCCAAAGCCCGCCCCCTCATCCAATCCACCACGTTCCCCCTGTCGATGGAGGCCCGCCAGGCCTTTAGCCGCATCAAAACTGATATTGCGAAGGCCACGATGCGTGCTATCGATGAGTCCCTCCCATTCCAGGTCGACAGTGACGCGTTCGATGTAACTCTGGCGGCCACCCTCAACCAAGCGGGCAGATCCGTGGCCTTTTTCTCCCGGACCCTCCACGCTTCCGAAATCCGCCATTCCTCGGTGGAAAAGGAGGCACAGGCCATTATCGAAGCTGTGTGATATTGGAGGCACTATCTGGCCAGCAGGAGGTTTACCCTCCTCACAGACCAACGATCAGTGGCTTTCATGTTCGATAATACACAGAGGGGCAAGATCAAGAACGACAAGATCTTGCGGTGGCGGATCGAGTTGTCCACGTACAACTATGACATCTTGTATCGTCCTGGGAAGCTCAATGAGCCTCCTGATGCCCTGTCCCGCAGTACTTGCGCCAACGCACAGATGGACCGCCTCTGCTGCCTCCACGCAGGCCTCTGCTATCCAGGGGTCACCCGTTTTTTTCATTTTATCAAGACTCGCAACCAGCCCTACTCCATCGAGGAGGTCAGGACTGTAACCAGGGAATGCCACATTTGCGCAGAGTGCAAGCCGCACTTCTACCGCCCCAAGCAGGCACATCTAATAAAGGCTTCTCGACCTTTCGAACGTCTTAGTATAGACTTCAAGGGTCCCCTCCCCTCCAACAACCGCAACACATAATTCTTAAATGTGATTGACGAGTACCCCCGCTTCCCGTTCGCCATCCCCTGCCCCGACATGATCACTTCAACTATCATCAAGGCCCTCCACTCCATTTTCTCCCTGTTCGGTTACCCCGCGTACATCCAAAGTGACCGGGCGTCCTCCATTATGAGTGACGAACTGTGTAAATTCCTGCTCAGCAGGGGCATCGCCTCTAGCAGGACGACCAGTTATAACCCCCGGGGTAACGGTCAGGTCGAGAGGGAGAACGGTACGGTCTGGAAGACCGTCCTCCTGGCCCTGCGGTCCAGGTGTCTCCCAGTCTCCCACTGGCAAGAGGTTCTCCCAGACGTCCTCCACATTATTCGGACTCTCCTCTGTACTGCCACAAATCAAACACCTCATGAACGTCTTCTTGTTTTCCCCAGGAAGTCTTCCTCTGGGACCCGACTCCCGACCTGGCTGGCCACTGGGCCCATCCTGCTCCGGAAGCATATGCGGGTGCACAAGTCCGACCTGTTGGTTGAAAGAGTCCAGTTACTCCACATGAACCCGCAGCACATGTACATGGAGTATCCCGACGGACGACAGGACACGGTCTCCCTTCGGGACCTGGCACCCGCCGGAGTGCGGCCACACCCCCCAGTACCAACTCCCTTCCCCCAGTCCCAACCGCCCCCAGCGCCCCTGCAACCCAGCGCACAGGACCCCCCCCCACCCCGGCACGGCTACCACCAGCTCTGACCAGGGGTACGGACACAGGGCCGCGACCACAGCTCCTGGAGTCACGGACGACCACCGCTCCAACGTCACCAGCGCCGCTGCGCAGGTCCGGCAGGACACCGAAGGCACCCATCCGGCTGATCGAGTCAATTTGATGGACCTTATGGACTTTTTTCACGTTCTGCATATGTTCCTTGCCTGTGTTTTTTTTGTTTTGTTCCCATTATTATTACGATGGTTATTGTTGTTTTCCCTTGTACACTGTATACAGCATGGTTTTCTTACATGTTTGTCGCGGGCCAGTGGGCAGCCATAGTTACCTCGGTACTACCAGAGAAGGTCTCTAGTCATGCTATCAGTTTTACAGGCCCCCCCCACCGTCTCTCCCGCCACTCCTTCCCCCCCCCCCCCCCCCCCACCCGCCCCGCTTCTTTCTCATCAAGGGGTGAATGTGGCAGTATGGCTAGAGAGATCATATTACCAAAGAACCAAGCTGTCATTGGTACAGCAGCCTCGCTGCCAATTGGCCCAAGCAAGTCATGTGCCTCTCTGCCAATTGGTTGTGGCTGGTCATGTGACTCCCCGCTGATTGGCTGAGAGGTTGGTAGCTCCGCCTACAAGGTGGGGTATAAGAGCTCATACTGGCTGGCAGTCAGCCTTTCTCTGTACGACCACTGCCGGGCTCACATCTAGCGTATTAAAGCCTGTAGTTTGGAACTTCACTACGACTCGAGTCCAATTGATGGTCCATCACGGGGCAACCCCCAGCATTGGCCCCAGGGGGCAGCAGGGGATGGGGCCAGATATGTGGGGAGCCATATGGTAGGGCTTACCCAGTGTGTGACCTACTATCGCACACTGCCCCAATACCCAATCCTCCCTCCTCTTCCCCCTCCACTCAAAACTCCATCCCCACCTCCTCTACCCCGGCGGTTCAATGGTACAGTGAGATGGAATGGTCAGCTCGCATGCAGGGATCTCCCGGGCGGACGGTGAAAAATGTGACTGTGGGCAGGAGTCAGACCTTGTTAAACGATGTGGATGACCTTGGGAAGTCAACTAGGAATGGTGGTCTTCACCATGACTGCTGCAGCCTTGGGGGATGCACAAGACCTGCTCCAGGAGGACCCTGCAGTGATAGAGCCTGTCCCAGAGGACCAGGAGCCAGCTGGTGAGGAGGGAGAGCCAGCTGCCTAACAGATCGAGGAGGAGGAGGTGGGAAGGAGGTGCCACATGAGGCATTATGTGTACCGGCAGCTCCTGTCATACGAGAACCTGTCGGACCGAACGTGCCGTCAATGACTGCGGCTGAGCAGGGAGACAGTGCGACATATCTGCCACATCATGGCGCACCTGGAACCACGGGGCTATGGGGAGTAAACACCTGCTACCGATGGCCATCAACGTGATGGTCACCCTGACATTTTATGCACAGGGTCCTTCCAGGTGGCAAGTGGGGTCCTGTCTGGAATCTCCCAGACCTCGGTGCATACGTGCATCCATGCCTTCAAGGAGGCCCTCTCCGCCCGGTTGGTACAATATGTCAAGTTTAATGTGGACAACGGCAACCAGGATGCACAGGCAGTGGGGTTTGTCGAAATCTGCGGGATGCCCCAAGTCCAGGGTGTGGTCGATAGGATGCATGTCACCCTACGAGCACCTGCCCATGAGAGGCCGGTCATTGCAAACCAAAAAGGGTTCCACACGATCAACGTGCAGTTGATCTGTGACAATGAGGTGCACATCATGCGTATCTGCGCCCGATACCCAAGCAGCATGCACGATGACTTTATCTTAGATAACTCAACGGTTCCTGACACATTCGAGGCGCATCCTCGGGTGTGGGGTTAGATCCTGGGCGACAGGGGTTGTCCACTCTGATTGTGGCTGTTGACGCCTATCCAGAGATGCAGAGACCCACGCCCACGAGACATTACCCCCCTGGTCGCTGCATGGGCGTCATTGTAGTACAGCGACGCCCATGCAGCGACCAGCGGCGTGATCGAGCGTGCTTTGGCCCTGAAGATGTGGTTCAGGTACCTGGACTGCTCTGGAGGGGCCATCCAGTACAGCGCTTGGAGAGTCCCCCACATCGTGGTGGTCTGCTGCATATTCCACGACATCGTACAGCAGAGGGGTGACATGCTGGAGGAGGGGGATGAACGTCAGGACTTGTCCGAAGAGTAGGATGTGGAGGATGGGCAGGATATGGGGTCCGGGCAGGCCCAGGAGGCTGCAGAACATATGTGCCAAGAGCAATATGCACGGGATGCTCCAATTGCCTCCAGGTTCACCGACTAGGGGGCTTGGCCGAAGGCGCGGATATGCGCCATAACCCGTTGTGACTGGGCCAAGCTCTGGAGCGCTGCTGTAATGTCCATGTGGCCTTGATACATAGCTGTCTGTGACAGGGCAGCCCGATCCTGTGCCTTGGCCACCACCCCGACTGAGTGCCCCAGGGCTTGGACATCTTGACCCATGGCCGATACCTTCGCCCCCAAGGCTTCCAACGCGGACACCATCCCATATGGTGTTAGCCTGTGTGGCACGCACGGTTGGCACCACATCCTGCCCCTCAGGCAATTGGACTACTCTAACTGCACCTACTGATGGTTGTTGAGAGCCTCTCATGTAGTCCGTGGCTCTGTGACTGCATGTCCATTATCATTGGGGCTACCCTTTCCAGAAGCCTGAGATCCATCAGGACAGCAGCCAGTCCCTGGGGTCAGGCCATCCTCTGACCACCCGCCCCCTCAGGGGTTCCTACCTCCACCTGATGTACCACAGCATGTGTGTGGTGTGCATCCAATAGTGCCCCAGGAGGCTCTTCGCTAAAATGCCCAACTGAGGTGAGTGTTTCTGGGATGTTGCAGAGTGATGGAGACAAATGTGATGGGACATCAGGGTCGTCCTGAACTGGTGCTCTGGGCATCTCTTGCTGACATTTGGAGACTTATTTCAGTGTCTGTGTCTCTCCTTTGCTGCTATCCGCTTGTGGTTGGGGATGGGGGACATCAGAAGGGCCCACCTCGTCAGCTAGTGATCCTGCAAGACATGAATGATGATTTGATCATGTGTTGTTGTTGTGGTGTGGGGGTGGGATGAGGGTGGGGTGGGGTGGTGAGGGGGTGAAGGAGGTGAGGGGGTGGGGTGGGGCTGTGATGGGGTGGTGGGTTGGTGATGGGGTGGGCTCGGGTGGAGCAGTGAGGGAGTGTGGGGTGGTCAGGGGTTGGTGAGGGGGGTGTGGGGTGGTGGTGGTGCCAAGCTATCCCAGGGAAACCGCATTTCAGAGGGGTCTCAATCGGTTGCCTCGGCAACTGCCCTCTCTCTCGCCAGGTCCAGTGTCTGCTGCTCCACTGCAGTGAGAAGCCGCAGGTTGGGCGGTGCCTCTCTGGTTTTCTCGAGCCCGCGCCAATTTAGTTGTCGTAGAAATCCACCAATTCAGTCCTCGCATCAACACTTAGTTTATGAAACTGAGAATTCCGCCGCTGTCTTTTATTAAGAAGCAAAATGTGGACATTACTTTGTTACAAGGAACCCATTTGGATGAGAAGAAGCACTTAAAGTTAAAGCAGGAATGAGTGAGGCCTCATTCTCGACTAGCAGCAGGGGAGTAGCAGTTTTGGTGGAAAAAAATGTTCTCTTTTGGTGGAGAATTGTGTGAAGGATAAGGGGGGTAGATATGGGGCCTCACGGTAGCATGGTGGTTAGCATCAATGCTTCACAGCTCCAGGGTCCCAGGTTTGATTCCCGGCTGGGTCACTGTCTGTGTGGAGTCTGCACGTCCTCCCCGTGTGTGCGTGGGTTTCCTCCGGGTGCTCCGGTTTCCTCCCACACTCCAAAGATGTGCGAGTTAGGTGGATTGGCCATGCTAAATGGCCCGTAGTGTAAAGGTTAATGGGGGGGATTGTTGGGTTAGGGGTATGTGGGTTTAAGTGGGGTGATCATTGCTCGGCACAACATCGAGGGCCGAAGGGCCTGTTCTGTGCTGTACTGTTCTATGTTCTATGTTCTATATGTGATTATTAAGGGTTTTGTATGTGGAGAATCTGTCTTGATAATACATGTGTATGGCCTTCCTAATCACTCCCTGGAGTTTGTATTGAAGGATTCATGGACTTTGCAGAGCTGGCTTCCACCAATTTTTCATGGACAAGGACTTTAATTGTCATTTGAATCCCTTGATTGAAGAGCTCCTATGAGCCCGAAACTGCCCACCCTCCAGGCAAGGGTGTTGGTGTGAGTATGTGAGGATGTGGGATACTGAGGCCTGTGGAGGACTCTACATTCTAGGGATAAAGAATTTACGTTTTTCGTAGCCCCTCATCAATGGCATTCTCAGATTGATTATTTCTTTGCCACTAGGGCAGTTGTACATTTGGTAACATCTTGTTCTCTGGGTAACATCGTGGTCTCTGACCATGCTCCTGTCTTCCGTGAGTTTTATCTTGAGGGTTTGGCCCCCCGATCTAGATCATGCTATTTCGCCATGCCTCTGCTTCAGGATAAATCCTTTACCACTTTACATACTTTTAGAAAGAATTTGAGCTTTTTTACTAAGTCAATTCCCTTTCTGATGTGACCCCCCCCCCCCCCCCCCCCACCACACGATGTTGTGGGAATCTTGCAATGTTTATGCAAGGGGTTAGTTATTTTTTTATCTACAGTGAATAAAAGACGTTGAATGCTAAAAAGCCAGCGTCAGTTGGAGGCTAGATTGGCTGAAGCGGAGAAGGAGTACAGGATGAACAGTTGTCGGGGGAGGCTATCCCAGCCTGGAGGGCTCTTGTTTCCCTGCTGACCCAGTGGACAGAGAGGAGTCTAAAGCAGTGTTTCACCTGGGAACCACTTTTGCCAACTGGCAGGACAGTTGAGGGGTAAATCACACCCTTACCCCCTCCCAATTTGTTTTGATAATTTTCACTTTAGGTGATCTCCATTGACGTTCACTTATCTGGGTGTTGCAATTACTTCCTATTTCAAACAACTATACGGGGCCAATTTTCCTCATTTAATTCGGTGGAACTTGTAACGTTGGTCCTTCCTGCCAGTATCGTGACTGGTGGAGGGGTGGGAGAACTTGTTTGGTCAAGATGAACGCGTCGCCTAGGTTCCTGTACACTTGCAAATGTTGCCAAACTTGCCGTCTGCTAGAATCTTAAAGGAGATTGATGGAATCATTCACTCATTTGTTTGGAATAAAAAGAAGCCTTGTCTAAAGTTTACCAAGCTGCAACTCTCAGGTTCGAAGGGGGGACTGGGGTCTGAATATTAGACTGTGCCAACTAAACTCTCATCTTAAGCTCATAAAGGACTGGATTAGGAAGGATCCGATCTCCATTTGGCTCGATATTGAAGCAGACCAGTCGGCTTTCCCTTTGCAGAGCTTATTATTTTACAAGGACTTTAAGTCGAGTTCTACAAGGTACCTATTATTATTAATGCTCTTGGTGTGTGGAGACGGACGGTCAACTCGAAGGGAGATATAAACTGACTTCCGCTCTATCTCCTATCCATGGCTGCCAGACTTCTCATCAGGTCTTATGGGTCATAGATTCGATACTTGGAGAGTTAGATGCATTTGTAGGCTGAGAGATATATTCAGCGGTGCTTCCTCATCATATTTTGAGCAACTATACCAACAGGGTGGCCAGCATCAGGGACCCGGGTTCAATTCTGACCTTGGGTGACTGTCTGTGTGGAGTTTGTACTTTCTCCCCGTGTCTGCGTGGGTTTCCTCCGGGTGCTCCAGTTTCCTCCCACAGTCCAAAGATGTGCAGGTAAGGTGACGTGGCCATGCTAAATTGCCCCATGATGTCCAAGGATGTGTCAATTAGGTGGGATTATGGGGATAGAGGTGGTGGGGAGTGGGTTTGTGTGGGGGATGCTCTTTCGGAGGGTCGGTGTGGACTCCGTGGGTTGAATGAATTCCTTCTGCGCTGTAGGAATTCTATATATTTATTCTCATTTGGTATTCCAAGATACTTCTTTTTTCGGTATCTGCAACTTAAAGGCTTCACCCTTAACAAGACAACTTTGCATCTTGACTCTCTATTTCTCCAGTGAAGCAAATCTTGATTCTGCGGTACCTAAACAGCTAATTAACAACTTTTATGACGTCTTGTGCTCCAGCCCCTGTGTTAGTACATTGGGTACTTTACAGTGTTGGGAACGAGACTTGGCAATTAATATTGATGAGGAGACATCGGGTAGTACATGGGATTATGCCAATTAAATTTTGGAATGCAATAGAATGAAGGAAAGTCAGTTCAAGAAACTGCACCATTTGCATATCACTCCGAGTCTGAGACACAGGTTTGACCCTGCTATATCCCCCCAGTGGCTAAAATGACTGGCGGTCAAGGGTGATTGGAATTACTGCGTATGGATCTGTGTCAAGATTCATTCTTGGTCTAGTATTGTGAAGATGTCTGTGTAGGAGCCCTATCTCCAATTTATAGGCTCGGCTTTGTCTGACCTGCTCCTGCAAGATTTCCCATGAGCCATATTGCAAGTCGTGATGACGCTATACATAAGGGTGTCCATCTTGATATGTTATCCTATCGTGTTTATTTGCCGTTATCCTCTTTCTCCCCATTTTCTGATTGATCCAGTCTATAAATAATGGCACCAGACCTGAATATATCCTGGGCTGGATTCTCTGGTTCTCCAGCCGTCTGTTTCACGGTGGCATGCCGGTCGCAATTGGCGGGATTTTCTCTTCCTGCCGCTTGTCAAGGGGATTTCGCTTGAAGCCCAAACTCCCAGGCAGGGGTCCACTGCCGTGGAAACAGGGAATCCCAATGGCTGGAGAATTCCAGCCCCTGTCTTTCTCGGTTCTGACATCTGCAGAAATATTTGTTCTGTATTGCACTAGCTGCGTTTTGAAAAATTTGTTGCATTTTCTGTACAAAATTGCAAAACTCTGATAAATATATTAAAAAAAGAACAAAGTGATTGAACACCTCAAGAAATTTGTGTCGTTTAAAGAGAGGCATCTTTGATTTTTTTTTTAAATTTTAGATTACCCAATTATTTTTTCCAATTAAGGGGCAATTTAGCATGGCCAATCCACCTACTCTGCACATTTTTGGGTTGTGGGGGCGAAACCCACGCAGACACAGGGAGAATGTGCAAACTCCACACGGACAGTGACCCAGAGCCGGGATCGAACCTGGGACCTCAGCGCCGTGAGGCGGTTGTGCTAACCACTAGGCCACCGTGCCACCCTGCAACTTTGATTTCTAAAGGGTAGGTCATGTCTGATTAACCAAATAATTATTTTTTTTAAAAATAATGTAGTAGACAGGGGAATGTCTGCCTGGACTTGGTAATGTCCACATAAGAGACTGTAAGCTTAAATTAAAGCTCATCAAACTTAAGTCAACTATTCGCCAGTTTAGAAGATTGTTTGGGCAGTATACAAGACAAGAATAGGGCTGATGAAGTACAATAGAAATATAGGCAAGTGTAAGCCATGAGGCCCATTGAACCTACTCTGCCATTTAATTAGGTAATGGTTGATCTACTATTGGGTGGCATGGCGGCACAGTGGTTAGCATTGCTGCCTACGGTGCTGAGGACGCGGGTTCGAATCTCGGCCCTGGGTTACTGTCCATGTGGAGTTTGCGCATTCTCCCCATGTCTGAGTGGGTTTCACCCCCACAACCCAAAGATATGCAGGCGAGGTGGATTGACCACGCTAAATTGCCCCTTAATTGGAAAACATCAATTGGGTACTCTAAATTTTTTTTTTTAAATGACTGATCTACTACAACTCCACTTTCTCGTGCTATCCACACACCTCTAGCATCCAAGGACTAGTAAATTCATTCTTCAATATGCTCAATCAATGATAAACATCACAGCCCTCTTTGCTGGAAAATTCCAAACATTTACAATTCACATGAAATTCCTTTGCTTCTCAGCCCTAAATGACCAACCTGTTATCCCGACAGTATGACTCCCCTCCCTAGTTCTCGACTCCCCAGTCAGGAGAAACAGCCCTTCAGTGTCGAACCTGTCAAGCCATCGAATAATTTATATGCCTCAACAATATCACCTCACATTCTTCTAAACTTCAATTAATAGAGGCCCATTCTGCTCAGTCTCGCTTTATATGAGAAATGGTAGTTGCTATGTGCAATGTCACACAAGGGTCAGTTCCGGGGCTTGAACTATTCAACGGATTTACGAATGTCAAAGGTCATTCATAGGGTCCAGAGGAGTTTCACAAAAATGATCCCTGGAATGAAGAGCCTGTCATATGAGGTGCGGCTTAGGACTCTGGTCTGGACTCGTTGGAGTTTAGAAGGATGAGGGGGGATTGTATTGAAACTTACAGGATACCGAGAGGCTTGGATAGAGTGGATGTGTAGAGGATGTTTCCACTAGTAGGGAAAACTAGAAACAGAGGACACCATCTCAGACTAAAGGGACGATCCTTTAAAACAAAGATGAGGAGGTGGTGAATCTGTGGAACTCATTGCTGTAGAAGGCTGTGGAGGCCAAATCATTGAGTTTCATTGAGGCAGAGACAGATAGGTTCTTGATTAATAAGGGGATCAGGGGTTATGGGGAGAAAGCAAGAGAATGGAGATGAGAAACGTATCAGCCATGATTGATTGGCGGAGGAGACACGATGGGCTGAATGGCCTAATTCTGCTCCTATGTCTTATGGTCTTATTCAACAGCAATCCATATCTTACAATGATAAAATGATTGGCAGTAAAATAGATTGTATAGGTGGAAGTCAAAAATTACAGAAGAGACATTGATAGATTAAGTGAGTGGCCGATGATCCAATGTTTCTATGAACAAGCAGAAACCTGACGCCCTTGTTATTTAGTCAAATTTATTAGTGGTAGAGGTACAAGGTAATTATGTTGACATCTACATGGGAGGGCCACAGGAGGAGCAAGAAGTAAAGTGACGAGTTGCACGTAACCAGGTTCAATTATCTAGTCATGTTTCAAATTCTATACTGTTATACCCAGATTGCAAATATTTGTTGTATTTTCCCCCCACAGCTATAACAGCATCCAAAATTCAACAGAGGGTATCTTCATCGAACGATAAAGCTGAAGTAGGAAAACAAGGAGGGAAAGTTAGTTGATCTTCTCTGTAAAAATGAAGAGCCATCATTTGGATCGAATCCATAAAAAAAGCGATATACAGGTGAATACTTTTCTCATGCTTAAAAGTTTGCAGACCAACATTTCCCACTGGAAAATGGGACATGAATTTGCACCTGTCATGGTCCAGATAGTGAGTTTGTCCTTGACAGCTGGTCCCTTTCAGGAAGGGAAGAGAGAGGGTAGGCTAACACATTTTGAGTCAGTTTCCGAGGTCCAGGGCAGCATTGGAAAGAGCCGAGTGTGTGAAACAAACAAGGGAATGATACGCAGTGTTAAATATTAATGAAAGCAATTTAAAAAAGAGAATGTTTTGTGTAATTTGCAATTTGGGACGTCAGCAACATCAAAGCTGTCAGAGAGAAGAAATAATATACCAAGAATAAAAAGTGAACAATTTCCGTTACCCAAGAAATAACTCAATTTGAAGAAGAATTATTACATTCTGAAGATCTCTGCTTCTCCCAACCCGCTCCCCCACCCCCGCCCAAGAAGACATATCTCATAAAAGCAAGCTGTCAGCGACTGCAGGTAAGACGGTTTCCAGCGGTACTGGTCATTTCAATCCTTAATTTACAGGAAAACCCAGTGACAAAAAGCATTCATTAAAATTTTGAGCCTCCACCATGTTATCTGGAGGTCTTGGCTCAGGTTGTTATATTTTAAAAGCGCCAGAAGCCCTTGGGGATTGTTTAAGTGATGATTTTGATGCGTGATGGTGGAGGTTATGTTGGAAAGCTGTATCATTTAAAATAATCTATTGGCCTGAAGTTATTTATTTTGTTCGGAGGGCATGAAACACAATATAACAAGACAATATTTTTTTGTTACGAATGGTGAACAGGGGGAAAGTGCCCAACACTAACCAACACTAACCACTGCCTTAACAAGCCTCAAATGAGATAGGATGGACCTGAATTAATAGCCTAACTGCCTGCGTGATTGCTCCTTCTTCCACACGGTAGCATTGTGGCAGCACGGTAGCACAGTGGTTCGCACAACTGCTTCACAGCTCCAGGGTCCCAGGTTCAATTCCCGGCTTGGGTCACTGTCTGTGCAGAGTCCACGTGTGTGTGGGTTTCCTCCGGGTGCTCTGGTTTCCTCCCAAAGTCCAAAGATGTTCAGGTTAGGTGGATTGGGCATGCTAAAAAATTGCCTTCAGAGTAGTGTAGGGTTACTGGGTTATGGGAATAGGGTGGAGGTGTGGGCTTGGGTAGGGTGCTCTTTCCAAGAGCTGGTGTAGACTCGATGGGCTGAATGGCCTCATTCTGCACTGTAAATTCTATGATAATTCTATGATGAACATTCAAATTCTCCACCGCTGACAAACAGTGGCAGCCGTTTGTACTATCTACAAGATGCTCTGCAGCAACTCACCAAGGTTCCTTAGACAATCCCTTCCAAACCCATGATCACTACCATCTAGATGGACAAGAGCAGCAGATACCTGGGAACCCCACCACCTGGAGGTTCCCATCCAAGTCACTTATCAGCCTGACTTGTTGGAACTATATCATCGTTCCTTCACTGTCATTGGGGCAACATCCTGGAACTCCCTCCCGAACAATACAGTGGGTGTACCTGTACCTCAAGGACTGCAGCTGTGCAAGGAGGAACCTTCTGAAGGGCAACTAAGGATGGACAATAAATGTGGGCTGAGCCAGCGATGCCCACATCCTGTAAATGAATTAAAAGAAAACTTACACTTTTGTTTCTGATGGTCCTATCTCGCAGCAGTTCCCATTTTTTTGTCAAGAGGCTTTGGCTTCCCTGCACATCGCAGTAATTGACAAAAAGATCCCTCTTCCTTTGCACATTCAGCCATGTTATTAAAGGTGTTCTATACCACATTTAAAGATCACAGATTTGAATTATTTACAAATGGACAAACGCCACTCACATTAATGTTAATTGAAAATTCTTCACACCACAGCACAATGTCAAACTGAACACTAGGCCCTGAATTCTGGCTGTGAACAACCTATTACAATTTACCATTTTTTAAATAGAAAACAGCTCCTCTTTAACCTCTCTGAAAGATCCCATTGATGCAGTTTGTTTCTTTTAACGAGAAAATGTTTACAGACCAAAGTCTCAACAAAGGAGCAAATTTGCCGCCAGATGTTCCACTAACCCATGTAAGCTTTGCTTGAAAAAGCAATTACTTTGTCTGCCGAGGTCAGTTCCAGCAGTATTCTTCTCGCACAGTGATTAAACAGTAAAACAGTAAAGCTGCTTCAGAAGACGGCGGACAGTGAAATGCGTTCTTGACCAACGCAAAGAAGAAATTGGCCAAAAGCCACTTTCGGACACTGGGCTGGCACGCACAATTGGGGAAGCTGTCAAATGAGTACTTAAAAAGGAGTTTATTGACAGTAGTGTTTATGAATCCATGGCATGAGGAATAAAACTCTGGAATTGGCAAATGGAGCGGCAATTCTTCCAATCGATTCCAAACAAACCAGCATCTAACTTGAAATGTTATTCTGCAGCAACACAATCAGTCAAAAAGTTTGTCAGAAACAAAAACATAATTTGCTTTTTATGCCGGTTGGGTTTCCTGTTTTTCTTTTTTTTAATAAAATTATACGGTTACAATTTTTTCCCTTATAAGGGTGGCATGGTAGCACAGTGGTTAGCACTGTTGCTTCACAATGCCAGGATCCCAGGTTCGATTCCCACTTGGGGCATTGTCTATGCGGAGTCTGCACATTCTCCCGTGTCTGCGTGGGTTTCCTCCGGGTGCTCCGGTTTCCTCCCACAAGTCCCGAATGAGATGCTGTTGGGTGAATTCGCCCTCTGTGTACCCGAACAGGCGCCGCGGTGTGGCACCCAGGGGATTTTCACAGTAACGTTATTGCAGTGTTAATGTAAGCCTACTTGTGACAATAATAAATATTATTATTATTATTGTCAAGATTGCATTGATTTTACCAGCATAATTTTGCCAAAGTAGTATAAAAATTGAGGAACTTCAAGCACATGTTTTGGTGCAAGGGTGAAAAGTAAACTATTAAGTTTGATTGCTATATTATCCGTTGACAGGTAGGAACCAATTGTTGTATGAATATATATCCTGGGGTGCCATATTCACTGTTGTGCTGCAGTCATGTGCAAGTAACAATATATCAGTCCATCCGTCCAACTGCCAAATACTGAAAGAAAACATTTGGCACTTGTGGATGGATGTGAGAAATTCCATACATAGTTTTTGGGAGAACGTTCACAGTGGAGAGTGGCCATCATCCTCTGGAGCAGATCTTCAAGAAAGATCTGTTCAGAGCTTCAACAGGATTTGGGCAACATACTGGCACAGTGGTTAGCATTGCTGTCTCAAAGCGCTAGGGATCCGGGTTCAATTCTGGCCTTGGGTGACAGTCTGTATGGAGTTGGCATGTTTTCCCTATGCCTGTGTGGGTTTCCTCCGGGTGCTCCGGTTTCCTCCCGTAGTCCAAAGATGTATGGGTTAGGTGGATTGGCCTTGCTAAATTGTCCCTTTGTGCCGAAGGATGTACAGGTTAGGTGGAGTTATGGGGATAGGCCGAGGGACTGGGCCAATGTAGGGTGCTCTTTCAGAGGGTCAATGCAGACTCAATGGGCCGAATGGCCTCCTTCTGCACTGTAGGAATTCTATGGTTCTATGACAGCAGAGATTACTCTTGAGGCTTCAGAGTTCATCTGAAATACAAGACAGGAAGCAAAAGGGTGCTATCAGTTGTTCTATCCTGGGTGTCACCACAGGGGAAAATTGAGATGAAATATCCAGGTATATAGGCCCATACCCAGTGAACATAAAACCTCCAAGCAGAGTCAAATTAGGCAGAAGACCGGAAAAGGTGATGAGACTTAGATGCACTCTCAGGAACTAATTCCCACAAGGCCTTGTAACAGACAGCAAGTGTAACCAGCAATATGGCAGCATTGGTCTAGCATTGATCGCATCTCACTGGAAGATGACATCTGCTGGCTGGATCCAGAATAATCATACCTAAAGGGCAGCACGGTAGCATTGTGGATAGCACAATTGCTTCACAGCTCCAGGGTCCCAGGTTTGATTCCGGCTTGGGTCACTGTCTGTGCGGAGTCTGCACATCCTCCCCGTGTGTGCGTGGGTTTCCTCCGGGTGCTCCGGTTTCCTCCCACAGTCCAAATATGTGCAGGTTAGGTGGATTGGCCATGATAAATTGCCCTTAGTATCCAAAATTGCCCTTAGTGTTGGGTGGGGTTACTGGGTTATGGGGATAGGGTGGAGCTTTTGACCTTGGGTAGGGTGCTCTTTCCAAGAGCCGGTGCAGACTTGATGGGCCGAATGGCCTCCTTCTGCAATGTAAATTCTATGATAATCTATGAAAGCATCTGAGGAAGATCTTCACCGGAAAAGAGGAAATGGGGAAGTATAAGCTCATAATTGGATCAGCTGGTGACGGGATAGGCATGGATATGAAAAGAATGGAGTCTACATGCAATGTATGCCAAGAGTGCGGAAATACACAGCAGAAAGAGCAGATTATAGCTACTGAATCTGCAGAATCACTCCAGTGTAGACTATTCTACCGAGGCCCACTTCCCCACCCTCTCTCTGTAACCCCACCTAACCTGCACACCCATACTGTGGGAGCACACAATCCAAGTTTCCTTTTAACCGAAAGATGAAAGATTTGAAAGCCCCAAAAATCATCTCAGCACAAATTCTGTCCATTGAGCAATCAGTTATTCATGAGAAAAAAAAACGTGACAATGGAACACAGTTTTGCTCCAGGGAATTTCAAGACATTCGCTGAGCATTATGGGTTTAAAAACATGACCTCATAACTGCTTTACGCAAGGAGACACAGGGTCATAGAAAGACATGTCCAGATGTTCAGGAGAAACCTCAGGAAATTCTGAGAGACAAAGGAAGACACAGCCCTTGTCTTATTGTCACTCTGATCTACACCTCTCAAAGCTGACAGGAATTCACCTGCATGACTGTTCAATCCATGGAATCCCTATAGTGCAGAAGGAGACCATTCAGCCCATAAAGTCTGCACTCACCCTCTGAAAGAGCAGTCTACCCAGTCCCCTTATCCCGTAACCCCGCTCATTGATCCTGGCCAATCCACTTAGCCTGGACACCTTTGAACTGTGGGAGGAAATCAGAGCACCAGAAGGAGACCCATGGGGAGAATGTACAAACTCCACATGGACACCCAAGCCCAGAATCAAACACGGACTCCGGCACAGTAAGGCAGCAGTGCGAATCACTGAGCCACAATTCTATCTGTACGGAATGGAAGAAAGTGTAAGACATCTCTGCCAAACAAGATACTGTTGCCAAGTGACTGGGAGGAAGTGAGACAACAATTCATTGATGCACAGGTACAAGGAGGTCAACACTTCAACAAGCATGATAATTCCGTGCCTGGGTCGTTGAAATAACACACTGTACAAGTACAGGATCTAAACATGAAAACTTGGATTCCAGGAAAATCTTTGTTAAAGCAGAAACTACAAGGTCAAATAAATAACATCAGTAACCCAACGAGAAAACATCAACACCAACAACATCACTAACCAGCGGGACACCAACACCAACACCATCACTAACTAACGGGACAACACCTACAACAACAAAATCACTAAACAGCGAGACAACATCATCACCAATAACATCACTAACCAGCGAGTCAACATCAACACCAACAACCTCACTAACCAGCGGGACAACATCAACACCAACAACATCACTAACCAGCAGGACAACATCAACGCCAACAACATCACTAACCAATGGGACAACATCACAACAACATCACTAACCAGCGAGACAACATCAACACCAAAAACATCACTAACCAGGGAGACAACATCAACACCAAAAACTACACGAACCAGGGCGACAACATCAACATCAACAACATCACTAACCAGCGAGATAACATCATCACCAACAGCATCACTAACCAGCGAGAGAACATTAACACCAAGAACATCACTAACCAGCGAGACAAGATCAACACCAACATCACTAACCAGCGAGACAACATCAGCACTAACAACATCATTAACCAGCGAGACAACATCAACACCAACATCACTAACCAGTGAGACAACATCAACACCAACATCACTAACCAGCGAGACAACATCAACACCAACAACACTAACCAGCGAGACAACATCAACACCAACACACTAACCAGCGAGACAACATCAACACCAACATCACTAACCAGCGAAGACAACATCAACACCAACATCACTAACCAGCGGGACAACATCAACACCAACAACATCACTAACCAGCGAGACAACATCAACACCAACAACATCACTAACCAGCAGGACAACATCAACACCAACAGCATCACTAACCAATGGGACAACATCATCACCAACAACATCACTAACCAGCGGGACAACATCATCACCAACAACATCACTAACCAGCAGGACAACATCAACGCCAACAACATCACTAACCAGCGAGACAACATCAACACCAACAACATCACTAACCAGCGGGACAACATCAACACCAACAACATCACTAACCAGCGCGACAACATCAACACCAACAACATCACTAAACAGCGCAACAACATCAACAACAACAACATTACTAACTAGCGAGACAACATCAACACCAAAAACATCACTAACCAGCGAGACAACAACAACACCACAAACATCACTAACAAGGGAGAGAACATCAACACCAACATCACTTACCAGGGAGACAACATCAGCACCAAAAACATCACTAACCAGCGAGACAACAACAACACCACAAACATCACTAACAAGGGAGAGAACATCAACACCAACAACACTAACCAGCGAGACAACATCATCACCAACAACATCACTAACCAGCGAGTCAACATTAGCACCAACAACCTCACTAACCAGCGAGTCAACATCAACACCAACAACCTCACTAACCAGCGGGACAACATCAACACCAACAACATCACTAACCAGCGAGACAACATCAACACCAACAACATCACTAACCAGCGGGACAACATCAACACCAACAACATCACTAACCAGCGAGACAACATCAACACCAACATCACTAACCAGTGAGACAACATCAGCACCAACAACATCACTAACCAGCGGGACAACATCAACACCAACAACATCACTAACCAGCGAGACAACATCAACACCAAAAACATCACTAACCAGGGAGAGAGCATCACCAATAACATCACTAACCAGCGAGACAACATCAGCACCAAAAGCATCACTAACCAGCGAGACAACATCAACACCAAAAACATCACTAACCAGGGAGAGAACATCACCAACAACATCACTAACCAGCGAGACAACATCAGCACCAAAAGCATCACGAACCAGGGCGACAACATCAACATCAACACATCACTATCCAGCGAGACAACATCAACACTCAACATCACTAACCAGCGAGACAACATCAACACCAACAACATCCACTATCCAGCGAGACAACATCAACACCAACATCACTAACCAGGCGACAACATCAACACCAACAACACACAAAACACCAGCGAGACAACCTCTACACCAACAACATCACTAACCAGCGGGACAACATCAACACCAACAACAACCACTAACAGCAAGACAACATCATCAACAACATCACTAACCAACGAAACAACATCAACACCATAAAATCACGAACCAGCGAGACAACATCAACACCAACGCATCACTAACCAGCGGGACCATGTTCTGGAAATACAGAATGTGTCATTTGAAACATAGAGGTTGCCAACATCTGATCGGGGAGAGTGCAGGGAAAGATCCCACAAGAGGTTGGTGGCAGCTGAAGGGCACAGAAACTGTGGGCAGCAATTCAGTCTATCAAAATGGTTTATACAACCTGCAGCAGGAGAAAGGCAGAAGAAAAAAGTTTTTAAAAATCTCTTTGTGTTGTTGGAAAAATTGTGATGGACTGCCCCTTTAAGACCCGAAGGTCCGATCCTTATCGGAGGGTCCCGATCTCGCGCCAGAGATCAGCCAGCGCGGGCTTCCAGAACAGCTGGGAGAAAGAAACCAGCGCGGGCTTCAGACTCCTCCCCTTTTCTCCCCACGATGGCCAGAAGCAGGAACAAAGGGCACCAGCGCAGAACACCAGCAGCAGAACACCAGCGGCACCCGAAGAAGGAAGAAGGACAGCAGGAGCAGAGGCCCAGGAGAGGGAAGGCCCAGGAGAGAAGCGGCCCAACGGCAGACCAGACCAGACCAAGGAAGACGGCCCAGCAGCAGGAGCAGCAGCCAATGAAGACAGAAGAGGAGAAAAAGAGAAAACTGCACCAGGAGAGATGACCAGGAGACTTGAAAGTGAAAGAGAGAGAGAGAGAGTCTGAAGGCCTCACCAACCAACCAGACAACATCAAAAAGTAAATAATGTTTTTAATTTAATGAGATAAAAAGAGTATGTTAATAATAAAATAATTTAACCTGAAAAAGTGGTTATTAGCTTACTTCACTTCCTTAAGAACGCAGGACCCGGGACATCAATGCCATTAAGGGGTAAGTAAGTAAAATTCTTCAGTGAA